>NW_013550544.1:12213-20352 GCF_000709125.1 Exophiala aquamarina CBS 119918 | reverse complement strand
GAATATTATAATCCGAGCTATAAGTAGTTCTAACTAAGGTAGGGTTCCTTAATAGAGTAGGTACTAGAGTACTAACTAGGATAATAAAGGGAATACTTATTCGTCGGACTACATCCTAAAATATAGATATAGGATTACTAACGAAGTTAACTACGAATCGTACTATCTAGGTAAAGGAGCGTATATATATAATATTTAAAATACTACTTTAGTATATTACTATATTAGAAGTAATATAGTAATATAGTAATATATTCCCTAGTTATATAATATAGCCTCGTTCTCTATCGACTAATCTTCCTTAAACTATCCCTTAGAACGCGGAGTACCTATTCTAGCGACCTTATTCGTAACCTAGTTCGTAATACTATTCCCTCCTTCTATCTACGTTATCCTTAACGTACTTAAGGTAGTCGCCCCTCTTCCGTCGCGATTTTCGTTCCTTCTTCCTTATAGCTAACTATATCGCCCTTAGGCATTAAGAAGAGCCGCCGATCTTCTAAACCCGTTCGTAACTAGAACGCGCGTCGCCTTAAAATTACGAACGCTATATCTTCCGATCCTAATAACGCCGCTATAGTCGCCTATATCGAATATATTAACTATAACGTTATCTATTTTTATAATCGAGAGTAGTCGGTAAAATACTCCGAATATCTTCGGTACTAGAGAAACTATAATAGTACCTTTTCCGTAGAAGAATTTCGAAGAGTTAGGGAATAAAAGAAATAGCTTTAATCTAAATTCCGCCGGAAACGCCGCGAGATCGCTCGACTTCGTTAAGTTTTACTAAAAGTCTAGAAGGATCTTCTTAACGCCGAGGAGTTCGATAGCGACCTCTAGGATTCTATAGCTTAACTAGAGGTATAGTCTAGTCGTATACTTCGTCGCGAAATAGAAGTATTAAGCGTCTTCGAGTTCGTAGAGACGTCCGTCGGTATTAACTACGAGTTAGCCCTTACCGAACTCGAGTTTATCTTTAATAGTTAATTCGTAACCGATTCGGTAGATTAAGAATAAGTTCTAGGTTCCCTAAACGATAACGAGTAACTAGTTTCGGATTAAGGTTTATCTCTAGTTCCTAAGTATTTTCCTCTTCTAGGTATTCTAACTATTTAATTAGGTATTTTATCTAGTTATCTTCTTACCTATACTAGAGTATAGTTTCTATATTATAATAGAGTTCTTAGGTTTCTTTATCGATATATACTAGTTCTAGTCTAGCTTCCTTTAGTACCTTCTCTAATAGCGATTTATAGAATACTAGGTATATATTTAGTTCTCCTAGTAGTTATAGCTTATAAAAGACTAATTCTAGTATTTTCTTAATTCGATATAGACTAATTTTCGTATAGTCTAGTTTCTTACTTAGTCTCTATATTTTTATATTTTTTATATTAACGTAAACTATTTCTCCTTCCTAGAAGTCTAGTCCCTTAGATCTTTTCTTATTTACTATTTTTATAGTTATTTTTAATATTCTATCTAATTTCGTTTTTAGTAGAAAGTATAGTTTATATAAGTCTTCTACTTTTATTCTTACCTTTTCTACTATAGGTCTATTTCCTAATAGTTCTTTCTTAAAGTTCGGGTATCTTCCGTAATTCGTAAAGAATAGTAATATTCCGGTTGCCGATACGTTATTATTAAAAGCGAACTAAGCTATTAATAATAGTTTAACCTAGTTCTTTTATTAGTAATCTACGTAGTATCGTAGGTATTATTCTATTATCTAGTTCGTTCTCTTCGTTTATCCGTCCGTTTATAGGTAGTATAATATAGATATCTTATATTTTATTTCTAGTAGGTCGATTAACGACTACTAAAATTATAAATTAAATAGTTTATCTCTATTCGTAATAATAACTTCTAGTATTTCGTACTATACGAATACTATTCTTATAACTATATATACTAGTTCTTTTACTATTAATACTTCTTTATATAGTAGTAGGTAAATATACTTTATTAGTATATCGTTTATTATAAGTATACTATTGTAGGTTGTATTTGTTATAGGTTCTTTCGATGGTAGTAGCTTAACTATAAAGTCTATTACTATTCTTAACTATACTTTATCTATATTTTCCGCTAATTATAATAAGCTATATAGTTTATATCTTAAGTATTTAGCTTTATAGTACGTATCGTAATTCTTAACGTATTCTTTAACGTCCTTTCTTAATCCTACCTAGGTAAAATCTCGTATTACTAGTTCGATTATTTTATTAATACCTAAGTATCCTATACTTTTATTATTATACTTTACTTATATAATTCTCTATTTTTATTCTAGTATTAAATCTATTTCTAATATTACTAGTATTTTTATTTCTATTTTTCTATATATTAGGTAATTTTCTCTTTTTTCTAGGAGCGCCGCTAGTTTCGATTCTAGTCCTTCTATATAGTTCGTTCTTCGACTAAGGATATCGACTATAACGTTCTCTATTCCTCGAATATATATAATTTTAAAATCGTAAGAGGCTAAAGTTTTAGTCTATCTAACTTATCTTCTATAAAGTTCTTTAGTTATCGTTTAATACGTTAGATTCTTATAGTCTAAGTATATCTATACTAGGTATTTAGCTCCCTCTAGATATACTCTCTATATTTTTAGGTATTCTACTACTACGAGTAGTTCCTTATCGTAGATATCGTAATTTATTTCGGGTCCGCTTAGCTTCCTTAAATAATATACTACTAGATAAAGCTTCTCTTATTCGTCTCTTTATTTAAGGTAGCCTCCTATTACTTTATCTAAGGCGTCTATTTCTACGATTACTTCCTTTTCTAGGTCGAAAATATATAAGATTAGCGCGGACGTTATTCGTCGCTTTAGCTCTTTAAAGATACTCTTATATTTTTCCCTAAAATCGAAGATTATTTCCTTCTTAGTTAAGTTAGTAACTAGTACTACGATTTTTAAGAAATTCTTAATAAACTTCCGGTAATAGTTAATTAATCTATAGAATATCTATACTTCCTTAACTATCGTCGGTTCTAGCTATTTATTAATAGCTCGAACCTTTTCTTAGTTCGATACGAGTCCTTCCGAAGATATAATATAGTCTAGGAATCTAATACTATTCTTATAGAATTCGTATTTAGATAGCTTAAGTAGAATTTTATTTTCCTTTAGCTTTTCTATTACTTTCTTTATATACTCTATATATTTCTCGTAAGTCTTTAAAAAGATTAGGATATCGTCGAGGTAGATAATAACGAATATATCTAAATATTCTCTTAGAGCGTTATTTATCTTAGAATATTAATAGTATATTAGTAAGTCTAAAAGGTATAACTAGGAATTCGTAGACTTTCTATCTTATTCGGAATACCGTTTTTTATTCTTCTTCGTTAGCTATTCTAATTAGATAATAGGCGTCTTTAGTATCTAACGCGATAAACTATACGATATCTAGGAGGCGATTCTATAGTTTATCCTATCGGAAAATAGAATAATAGTCCTTAATAGTTTTATCGTTAAGTAGTCTATAGTTAATATATAGTCGTAGTAATTTATTCTTCTTTATTACGAAGAATATACTATAGGATATAAATCTATACTTTTCTATCTTTAGTTAGCTCCTTTTTACTAAGCCCTTTACTTCTAGTTTCTTAATATAGTCCTTTAGGAAGTCTTCTTCTTTCTTTAAGAGTAATTTTAACTATTCCTTATAGTTAAGTACTTCTCCTTCTTTTATAAATATTCTATAATCCTAAGGTTAATATTCTAGAAGTACTACCTTACCTTCCTTTTCTATAAATAGTTCTTTATATTTCGTATATTTCGAGAGTAGCTCTTCGATATTAGTTTAAGCTAATATTCTACTTCTTAATCGTATCTATATCGCCTTTACGAAGGAAACCTTTAAAGATAATTAATCTTTCGTTTTCGTTTCGTAACTATAATTCGGAAATTCGAATTCTCTTATTTTCTAGTTTATTTAGGGATTATATTTTTCTAGCTACTCTATTTCTAGTATAGCGTTATATTTTATCGCTATTATATTTAGGATTATCCTTTCCTAATAAGTTCCTATTATTAGTTCGACTTATCGTAGTTCTTTTCTTATCTATTCGTCCTTAAATTCTATTAGCGACTCGTCTATTATTATAAGTCGGTATAGTTCTATCTTTACCTTTATATAGTCTTTTAACCTTTACGCTACTTAGTATAAAATATAATTCTCGTTTACTTCGAAGTCTATTATAAGTCGTATAGAGAGGTTCTATAGAACGATCGTAAGGACTATATATTCCGCTTTACCTCTATCTAACTTATATAGAGTCTAAGGCTATTACCGTAGATAACCTAGCCTTAATAAGTTATCTCCCTATCGTTTTTTAAATATATATATAGTCTTAATTCTACTATATAAGTATATTCGTTATACTCGTTTATTAATCGATATATTATCTTACTAATCGGAATCCGAAGTTAATTAGGGCTTATATTCTATAGATATTAGTATATCTTAAAGTACTATTAGTAGCTCCTTTCCGCGTAGCTAAAGTAACCGAATAGGTACGTCGAGTCTACTCGTCTATCGATATAGAGTATATTTTCTTTTTTATCTTCCTATATCGTATATAAGTTTCTTATAGTCGGAGCTTCTATTCCCTAGATCTTTTTTACGTCTTCCTAGTCGAGGTTAACTATAATCTATTCGTAAGTTAGTCCTTACGTATATATATATACTATTAGTACTTAGTTATATTCGTAATTCTAGTAAAATAAAATATTAATTTCGTTCTATTATTCTTATAGTTTTATTCTAGAATCGTAATAGATATAGAGGTATCTTTCGGTCTCGCTAGTATATTTCGTATATTTACTATATTTCTAGTACTTTATTATAATCTTAATCTAATTTCTCGTAACCTTAGCTACGTAATATTTTTCTTCTTCTTCTAACGATACGTCGGAATCTTCGTCCGATTCTTCCGTATTTACTTCCTCCTATTCTTCTTCTTTATTATCGAGGAATACTAGTCGTGCCTATATTCCTCTAATCGTTTATACTAGTAGGTCGTAACGTACTACTTTACCTCCTACTATATCGTATAAATAGTAAGAGGCTATCGCTAGATATTCTAAGTCGTAGTATTTATTTAGGCTAACTAGCCTTCGAGTTAATTATCTTAGTCCTCTAGGGTAGAATATTAATTTCTTAATACCGTCTTTAATACTTATCTAATAGTAGTTAGTAATAAATACTATAAGATAATATTCCGATACTACTACCTTACTTTCTTCCTCTATTAGTATAACGTCGTTAAGGTAGGTATACGTTATTTTCTATAGTCTTATTTTCTCGTATTTATTTAACTACTATCGTAATTCTTCCGATTAGTTATTATTTTTTTCTTCTTTAAATAGGAAATTAAATACGTAGTCTATATAGTCGTATATATAGCTATTTTCTTTATTTTCGTATTCGTCCTAGGTATATTTATAGATTATTATATAGGTTCTTTCTTTCTTCGGTTATCCTAGGGAATTATACTATATTCCGAAGTTTTCCGCTAGTCCTACTACCTAGTAGTAAGTTCGAATAACTACTAGGTCGAGCTTATTTAGTAAAATCTTATTCGCGGGTCCTTTTTCTATTATAGATATATTATAGTAAGGCGGTAGTAGCGTTACCGTCCTAAAACTAAATAGTCCTTACTTAAGCTAAACTAACTATCCTTCTATATAGGTTACTTCTTTACCTAGTCCTTTAAAGGTCGTAAAGTAAGCTTCTTCGTTATATATATCGTACGTATATTCGGCTTATAGGGAGTACTTCTAGTCGTTATATTTCTAGATCTATATATATTTTTATTCTCTTCTAGGAGTAGCGCCTAGATTATATCGGTATAGGGTTTCTCCTTCCCTTCTATCCTAGAAATATATATAGAATTCTATAGAGTTCTTATATTATCGTAATATCTCGTCTATCGATATCTATTCGTCTTCTTCTCGCTAAATTTTTAGTTAATATAGTTCCCTATCCTCCGTATACGTATAGATATATTTATATTATTAGTATCCTCGAGTTCGATACTTATAGATTAACGCCGTCCTAAACGTTTTCTACGTTACTCTTCTATTTAATACTATAACTTCGTTAACTATCTTCTAGAATCTTATTCTAATTATCGTATAATTATCTATATTTATAAGTATCGTTTCTTTTTCGAAATCGACTATTATTATAGTTAAGGTTTCCTAGACTTTCTATTCCTATTTCCGAGGCTTTATACTTCCTCTATCCTTATATAGAAACTACTATTTTTCGGTCTTTAAAGCTAAATAGAGTTAGTAGTCGTCCTCGTAGTAGAAATACTATAATTCTTAAGCGTATCTTACGATATTTCTTCTCGTATTATATATTACTTCGCTCTACTATTCTTCCTTTAGGAGTTCGTCGAACTTTTCTTTCTTCTAAGTCTTACGCTTAGGTTCCTTAGGTTTCTTAGTCTAATATCTTAACTAGAATTCTTTTTCTAATTACTTAGTATTTAATTTACTTAACTCTCGAAGGTTATTCGATTCTTAGTAGTCCTTCTATACTAGTTTACTCTTATCCTTAGTAGGTCTTTAGGTTTCTTTAATAGTATCGACCTTTTTCGCTATTAAGCCGTCTATACTACTACTCTATATATTTATTATATATAGTCCTCGAGCGCTCTTCTTTTCTAGGTAATCGCGTATATAGTATTCGGACTTACTATATTCGTAGTATAGGTTTTCCTTTCTTTATCTTTCCTTCTCTCGATCTCGTCCTTCTATAACCTTTCGCCCTATATTTCGGCCTCTACCTAGGCCTTTTCGTCGAGTATTATAACGTTCTATTACGTCTAGGTCTATAGGGTCTCTATAGTCTCGTAGGCGTTTCGTATTAGCTCGCGGAAAATACCGATACCCTTAGTATCCTCGTTTTCTCGAGCTCCTTCCTTAATTATCTTCTATACGTAGTTCGTATAGTTAATTATTAAGTTTAATAGCCTTATCTACTATATCTTTATAGGTTTCTAGGCGCTCTATTATTTCCTTCCTAACTTCCTTCTTTAATCTATTATAAAATGTATCCTTAAAGATATTATCGTCTATATACTCTAGTTCCTTTACTAGTTTCTTAAATTCCGAGTAATAGTTAGCTATAGATCCTATTTATTTAAGGGTATAGATAGTACGAGAGGCTACTATAGCCTTATTAATCGTACTATAGATCTATTTAATTATTATTTCGAACTATATAAAGTTCCTAAAGTATACCTTAGTTTCGTCGTCGGAGTTAGAGGACTCGAGGTAGTCGTCCTATACTAGTTTAAACTAATAGAACGCTACTCCTTTAAGATATATTACTATAAATATAACCTTATCCTCTACCCTAGTATACTTAGCTAGATTAAGCTTAAAGGTAGTCTTAAGTTATATAAGGAAGTATCCTAGCTTCTCCCTATTTCCATAGAATAGTTCTACCTTAATACTATTCCGAGATATATTAGTAAGTCCTAGTACGTTAACTATATCTACGTCGGAGTCTTCGTCGGAACTACTATCTTAAACGATATTAGTCTTTAAAGAATTATTTAAGGCTACGAGTAGACGTACGCTAGATAGTAAGGATCTAAGTCGAGATAATCCTACGTTAGATATCTAATACTAATTAAGTAGTAGTTAAAGTATTATAATCCGAGCTATAAGTAGTTCTAACTAAGGTAGGGTTCCTTAATAGAGTGGGTATAAGAGTACTAACTAGGATAATAAAGGAAATACTTATTCGTCGGACTATATCCTAAAATATAGATATAGGATTACTAACGAAGTTAACTACGAACTATACTATCTAGGTAAGTAAGCGTATATATATAGTGCTAGCCTAGACTATAGACTTACTTAGACTATATTCGTAGCCTATAGTCCTCTATAGTCTATTCCCTAGTTACGTAACGTAGCCTCGTTCTCTATCGGCTAACTTCCTCGTTTCCCTCGAGTATAGGTAGCTTATCCTTAGCGACCCTTCTAGTAACCTAGTTCGTAACACGAGATTAGTTCCTATATTATCTAATTAAAGTAAGTACGTCGACTTACGATATAATTAAAGAAAATTATATAGATAATTTTAAAGAATAGGTATAGAG
>NW_013550544.1:4963-6773 GCF_000709125.1 Exophiala aquamarina CBS 119918 | reverse complement strand
ATTACTTAGTATTACGATATTTCTACGAAAGCGAAGTAATTTCTCTACGAGTTAGCTAGCGAGCCTATAGTTCTAGGTATTATAGATATACTTAAGAGGATTCTCTAAGTAGTAGAGCGAGGAGGAATATATTAGGGCTCGAGGCGCTTAGTTATAAGAAAAGAAATAAGGGGCCTTAGTATAGAAGAATAAGTAAGGGAGAAAGAAAGTAGACGATCGAGGAGATAAGTAACGCGAGGACGAGTAACCTAATATACGCGAGCTTATGTTAAGTATTAAATAGTAGTTATAAGAGTATAGTTTATAGAATTAAGAGCGTTTTCCTTCTACGAGTTCGGCTATATAACTATATAGCCTAAATTTTAGTAGTAGTAACCTTTACGAATAAAGCTATTATAGCTTTATATACGTCTATTATAAGAAGTCTTAAAAGTATAGTCCTTTAGCGGGCTTAAGACTATAGAGATCGATAGCGTTACTATCCCTTCGCTAATATAGGTAAGTAAAGAGTATCGTTTTAGTTGTAGCTACTATAGTATTCGTTTTAGCGTCGATTAGTTCTTATCCTACGGGCCTAGAAGAGAGAGAACCTCTAGTAACGTAGCCCTACCCCCTTATCCGACCTATAGGATAGGCGAGAATATATATCGATTCCATCTTAATATAGTAGTACTATTAAGGAAGCTTCGTACGCGAATTAGTAGACGTCTTTACTTTAAGTACTTTTTTAATATTCGCTATCGTCGCCGAGAATACTTAGATCTTCGTACGCTTCTTACTTTTTTAAGCTAGTAGACCGAATACTACGACGAAAACTTAACTATAGTCTAAGGGCGTACGAAGTTTCTATAATATATTATAGACTTCTAGATCGAAATATCCTATTAAGAGAAAGTCGTTCGCGGTATTAAGATATATACTATTCTTCTTTATCTAGAGTAATCTAAGAATAATTTCGTACGCTAGATTCGAAATAATATAGAAGAACGCTATTTTCTTATAGCTATCGATATCGACTTTAACCTTTACTACTTTAGAAATTTTAAATCGTATAAAAGAGTTAAATTCGAAGATCGAACGAAAAGTAATAGAAATATACTCGAAAGAATAGCGGAAAGCGAAGCGAAAATTAATTAAGTCGTACGATAAATAATTAGAATTAATTAGAGCCGATATATAATATTACTTATCTAAAAGTAATAAAACTATAAAGAATTAGTCGTCTATCGAGGGTCGAAAAGCCTTCTATTCCTTTTTCGTCTTCTTCGTACGCTTCTATCGATAACTTCTAGTAGGAGCTATTTATTTAACGGTTCCTCGTCCTTATTCGTAGTTTCTACTACTACTACCCTCCTCTTCGCCTTAGGTCGTACGACGGAAAGGAAAGAGTATTTAACGATAAAGTAACTCTACTAATTATAGCGAAGATACGCTCCGAGCTCTTTTCTCTAGTTAAGTATCGCTTACGATATTTATAAAGCTCTCTATAGTTCTACCGAGAACGCTATAGCTTATACTATTAACGTCTAATCTATCTTATCTTTCGTATAACTAATAGTACTTAACGAATTACTTCTAGATATCTTTTCTCTAGCTTTCTTCTATCGAAGAACCTCTAGATTTATACTAACTATATAGAGGAAAGTATAGTATTTCCTATAGATTAATAGAATTAGCGTTATAACGAGGGCGCTCTTTAGGTCGTATAAAAGGTGTCCGGGGGATAAGGTTTAGGATCTATTATAGAAGTAGCTAAAGACCGTAGAAAGAAGGAGTAGAATATATAGTCGCTTCCTATCTTATTGAATGA
>NW_013550544.1:1637-3973 GCF_000709125.1 Exophiala aquamarina CBS 119918 | reverse complement strand
CTCGAGTAGCGTATAATTAAACTCGACGAGAAATACGCTAAAGAACTTTTCGTCCTACTTTAGTTAAGAAAGCTTTCGTAATACTCTTTCTACGACGTCGATATCCTCGTACGCCGCCTTTAATTAACTAATAAGTCCTTTCGTATTTATTTCGAGGGTTAATTATACGAAATTAACCTACGAACTAACCTAGATAAGATCGTAGCTTCTTAGTCTACTATAGAGATACTAAAATCGTACGACTTCGATTTCCTCTTACTTATCGACCGCTAACTTAGCTCGAGCTTAAGTAAGCTACGACCGAAATTCTAATCTTTTTCTATTAAATTTAGCTAGCTCGAAGAACTTAGCCTATCGTCGTATAGAGTCGAATTTCTATATAGCGCTCGCCGTCGTAGAAGTCGTTACTTTAGGCGTACGAGCTCGTACTCTATTCTATTAGTCGAGTTAATCCTCGAATACTATTATCCTTTAATTTTAAGCCTATAAGAGCTAGTATAGCTCTACCGCCTACGCTAGAGCGGTTTCCGTTAGTTACTAATCGTTATTTATTTTATATACGATACTCTTTCGCTAAGTACGATAGAAAGCTTTAGAATAATATAAGGATTTAGCTAGGAATTTAGAGTAATTCGTTTAACTATCGTATAACGAGGATTCTAAAGCTAAGAAGAGAAAAGAAAAGAGAAAATCTATCTATTATACGAATAAAGGAAATACTTTCTATCCTCTTCTATAGTAGGTTAGTATAGTTTCCTAGAAGATAATCGATAGGAAGGAGTTACGTAGCTTCGGCTATATAGTTATATAGCCTAAAGGTATACTATAAGTAATCGCTCTAGGGCGTACCCTAGAGCTTTATACGAATTTAATTCGTAATAATTATTTAATAAATCTACGACTTAATAGTAAATAGATATTCGGAACGAAAAGAAATAATAGCGATTCTATTTCGAAACTTCTTCTAGTCGAATATATTATAAGATATTCGAAGATTTATACGAAACTACGACGTCTATAGACGAATAAAGATATAGCGAAAGAGAAAGGCCGAATTTCTTAAGCTACTTCTCGTACTAGACCGAATATAGCGCGAAATATCGATAAACTTTATTACTAGACTTCCCGAGAGCGAGGAATATATAAACTTTCTAGTAATTACGAATCGACTAGGAAAGGAAGTAATCCTCGAAGGAATACGCTTAATCGAAGTAGAGAACGTAGTAAGGGTATTCCTTCGTACGTTCTATCGATAATACGATCTACTAGTAATAATTATTACGAATCGAGGCTTCTAGTTTATAGAAGTCCTTTAGATACGATTTTATAAACTATTAGGTATCGTACGATAATTATCGATAGCTTTTTACCTATAAATAGACGAATTAACGGAACGTATAAACTAAATAGTCGAGATATATCTACGTACGTATATTAGAAGAGTATAGAATAATTAGGTAGGAGTACTCCTAATAGTCGAGTTAGCGATTAATAACCGCGACGCTTAGTTAACGAGAGTAAGCCCTTTCTTCCTTAGTTACGAATACTATATTAAGACGATTTAGCTAAGGAACGTTATACGACTAATTACTACTTCTAGGAGCTCTATCGAGTAAGGAGAAGAAATCGTATAACGGCTATAAAAGGCGAGGAAATAGACCTAAATATTAATAGTAGTTACCTAGTAGGAATAAGAAGAAGCTATAAATTATATAAGATAATAAGCGGTATAGTTCCGAATTAGCGATAAGGTTTAGCTTAACCTCTAAAATATACGTACGACTCGATAGTTAAAGAAACTAAACTAAAAGAACGCTAAGTATATAGTATTAGAATCTATCGGTACTTATAGCTATTAACTAAATACCTTACTAAATATCTATAACGTCTTCTACGTCGACCTTCTACGTATAGCCGCGACGGACCCTCTAGAGTCGTAAATACGAGACGACGAATAATCGGAACTAATTCGCGTAAATAAGAGGATAAGTTCGGCGTCGAGAGAATTCTAGACGAACGTACGATACGTCGTAGTCGAGGTATACGAACTAAAGTACTAGTTAAATAGTTAAGGTACGTATAGTTAATATAGGAACTACGCTCGGCCCTTAAGGATATAATCGCTTTAGAGTTATACGAAGCTTCTACGCTAAGCGAGAATAGCTTCGGACGAGGGGAGGGGAGTAATATTACGAATTAAACTCGTAGGATATCTTAGTAAGAACTAGCGACGTCTAGATTCGACTATATAGTTATATAGCCGAACGATATTACGTAATATTAATAGATATCTTAGCGAGCGACGCTAAGACTAAACTAGCGATACCTAGATTCGA
>NW_013550544.1:0-532 GCF_000709125.1 Exophiala aquamarina CBS 119918 | reverse complement strand
CTTATATAAGTTATCGAGAGGAACTATTATATCGTTAATCTCGACGTTACTCTCTAAGTTTTCTCTTACGATAACTAGTACTACGAGCCTTAAGTTAACGAAAAGAATATTTAAATACTAGTTATAAAGAATTATTCTTAATACGATACGATTACTTAGTATTACGATATTTCTACGAAAGTAAGGTAATTTCTCTACGAGTTAGCTAGTATACCTATAGTTCTAGGTATTATAGATATACTTAAGACGATTTTCTAAGTAGTAGAGCGGAAAGGAATATATTAGGGCTCGAGGCGCTTAGTTATAAGAGAAGAGAAAAAGGGCCTTAGTATAGAAGAATAAGTAAGTAAGGAAGAAAGTAGACGATCGAATAGATAAGTAACGAAAAGAAGAGTAACTTAATATACGCGAGCGTACGTTAAGTATTAAATAGTAGTTATAATAGTATAGTTTATAGAATAGAGAGCGTTTTTCCTTCTACGAGTTCGGCTATATAACTATATAGCCTAAGTTTTAGTAGTAGTAACCTTTA
>NW_013550545.1:46686-47928 GCF_000709125.1 Exophiala aquamarina CBS 119918 | reverse complement strand
TAATATCTCGTAAGTACGAGAGTAATAGCCGAGTATTCGTAAATATAAGTTAACTCCTAAGATACTTAGAAATTAAGTTAAGTAATTTCTAATTCTATAGAATAGAATAGCGTTTTATAGAATCTTCCGTAAGGCTTAAGTATAGCCTTACTAAATAGATACTACGTAATCCTAGCTTATATAAGCTTAATTACGTAACTAGGCGTTAATAGGGTATCGCTTAGTCTTAATATACTTCCGTAAGCGATATTCTTATAGATTAATTTAGTAGCGCTCCTTTTTCTACGTAAAAGGTATAAGGATTTAGCTAGGAATTTAGAGTAATTCGTCTAACTATCGTATAACGAGGATTTTAAAGCTAAGGAGGGAAAAGAAAAGAGAAAATCTATCTACTATACGAATAAAGGAAATATTCTCTACCCTTTCCTATAGTAGATTAGTATAGTTTTCTAGGAGATAATCGATAGAGAGGAATTATATAGCCTAAAGGTATACTACGAGTAATCGCTCTAGGGCGTACTCTAAAGCTTTATACGAATTTAACTTATAATATTACTTTCTTCTTCTCTCTATACGGCGCTAAGAAGCCGCTACTCCTAATAGGAATTAGCCGGGCGTCGAGTAGCGTATAAAGTAAAACTCTTATTCCTACTTACTTTTATTCTACTTTTTTTTTCTCTTATACTAATTATCGAGAAAGTTTTTTATAAGTACTTATCTCTACTCCTATTACGTACGATTATTAGTCGTTACTAATCCTTAAACGCTCGTAGTCGATATAGTAAATAAGTAAGCGAACTAATCTATTTCCTCCTCTTTAATTCGCTCTCTATACTCTAAGCCCTAGGCCTTCTCGTTTAGTCGTACGTACTAATAGAAGAACGGAAAAGTTAAGATAATATAGTATTAGTAGTATAGAATATCGCTACGGCTTAGCGTTAGTTAAAATAGCTCGCGCTAACTTAAATTCCTATTTTCCTTACCTTCGAGTAATCGCTAGTACTATACTACTATAATATCTCTTAACGGACGGTCTTAGCTATACTAGGAACTAACGTACCTTTCGTACGAAGGATAGTTACTCTAGTATAAGTTCGATTATATCGGCTATCGTATATTAACGCCTTATTTATTTAGAGCCGAAGTATTCTTTTCGATCCTTATAACTATTAAGACTAAGCGATACTCTATTAACGCCTAGTTATATAATTAGGCTTATATAAGCTAGGATTACGTAGTATC
>NW_013550545.1:25937-45871 GCF_000709125.1 Exophiala aquamarina CBS 119918 | reverse complement strand
ACTTAACTATCGCTTAACTCGACTATAGACGAAGAAATCGTCTTAATATCGATATCGCCTATATCTAATAAACTAAATACTTAGATTTTAGATAGCGATACTATAAGTTATATTTACGCGTTTAAAAGTCTATTTATAGACCTAAAACCCTACGAAAAGATAATATATTAGGGATATTATAATTCGAGCTATAAGTAGTTCTAACTAAGGTAGAGTTCCTTAATAGAGTAGGTACTAGAAGGTTACCTAGGATAATAAAGGAAATACTTATTCGTCGGACTATATCCTAAAATATAAGTATAGAATTACTAACGAAGTTAACTATAACTCGTACTATCTAGGTAAAGGAGCGTATATATATAATACTAGTCTAGACTATAGACTTACTTAAACTAAACTTATAGTCTATAGTCCTCTATAGTCTATCTCCTTATTACGTAACGTAGCCTCGTTCTCTATTAGCTAACTTCCTTATTTTATCTAAGTACGAGTAGCTTATCCTTAGCGACCCTTCTAGTAACCTAGTTTATAATACTATTCTCCTCTCTTCCTATTTATTACTCTTAACGTATATAAGGTAAGTATTATTCGTTCGAGGTAGTCTATTCTCCTCCTTCCTTTCTATAGCTAACTATACTTCCTAAAGTCCCTCTCTTTAAACTCGAGTAACTCCGATATCTTATCGCTAAAATTAAACTTTCGGATTTTAGCTTTAAAACTATAGCCCTTTATCCTTAATACGTTAAGGCGTATAAAGTATATATTATTCGTAAGGATTACTTCCGTTATTCCGTCTATATACGAAAGAATATTATATATAATAGTACTTTCTTAAATATCGAATTCGATTACTTAGAGAATAAGAAACGCGAGCTACGAGAGAAGAACGAGAAACTACGCTAGGAACTAGCTAGCCTAGCCCGCCGTATTATCGCTACCTAAACCGAATAGTTTAAGATTAAAGTTCGCCTCGAAAAGATTACCTAGAAGTAGAGTAAAATAGTAGACCGAAAAGCGTAACTCTTTAGAGAGTTAATAAGCGATAGTTTCGACGAGTTTAACCTCGCCGTAATAACTAATAATTTTCTAATAGAAGAATCCTTCTAGCTAGATTACTTCGTTAGTAATACTAAGTAATAAGTTTCGAATTAAGGTTTATCCTTAGTTCTTAAGTATTTTCTTCTTCTAGATATTCTAACTATTTAATTAGATATTTTATCTAGTTATTTTCTTATCTATACTAAAGTATAGCTTCTATATTATAATAGAGTTCTTAGGTTTCTTCGTTAATATATATTAGTCCTAGTCTAGCTCTATTTAGTACCCTTTCTAATAGTAATTTATAGAATATCGGATATATATTTAATTCTTCTAGTAGATATAGCTTATAGAAGACTAGTTCTAGTATCTCTCTAATTCGATATAGACTAATTTTCGTATAATCTAGTTTTTTACTTAGTCTTTATATTTTTATATTTTTTATATTAATATAAACTATCTTTCCCTTTCGAAAGTCTAGTTCCTTAAATCTTTTTCTATTTACTATTTTTATAGTTATTTTTAATATTTTATCTAATTTTATTTTTAATAGAAAGTATAACTTATATAAATCTTCGACTTTTATTCTTACCCTTTCCGCTATAGGTCTATTACTTAATAGTTCTTTCTTAAAGTCTAGGTATCTTTTATAATTCGTAAAGAACGACGATATTTCGGTTACTAATATATTATTATTAAAAGCGAATTAAGCTATTAGTAATAACTCGACCTAATTCCTTTATTAGTAATTTATATAGTATCGTAAGTATTATTCTATCGTTTAATTTATTCTTTCCGTTTATCTATTCGTCTACGAATAGTACGACGTTAATATTTTATATTTAATTCCTAGTAGGTCGATTAACGACTACTAGAACTATAAATTAAATAGTTTATCTCTATCTATAATAATAACCTCTAGTATTTCGTATTATACGAATATTATCCTTATAACTACGTATACTAGTTCTTCTACTATCGATACTTCTTTATATAGTAGTAGGTAAATATACTTTATTAGTATATCGTTTATTATAAGTATACTATTATATATCGTACTCGTTATAGATTCTTTCGATAGTAGTAGCTTAACTATAAAGTCTATTACTATTCTCGACTATACTTTATCTATATTTTCCGCTAATTATAGTAAGCTATATAGTTTATATCTAGAATATTTAGCTTTATAGTATATATCGTAATTCTTAACGTATTCCTTAACGTCTCTTCTTATTTTCGTCTAGATAAAGTCTTATATTACTAATTCGATTATTTTATTAATACCTAGGTATCCTACGCTTTTATTATCGTACCTTATTTATATAATTTTTTATTTTTATTCTATTATTAATTCTATTTCTAATATTATAAGTATTCTTATTTCTATTCTTTTATATATTAGGTAATCTTCTCTTTTCTCTAGGAGTACTACTAGCTTTAGTTCTAGCCCTTTTATATAGTTCGTTCTTCGACTAAGGGCGTCGACTATTACGTTCTCTATTCCTCGAATATATATAATTTTAAAATCGTAAGAAGCTAGAGTTTTAGCCTATTTAACTTATCTTCGATTAAGTTCTTTAGTTATTATTTAATAGATTAAATTTTTATAGTCTAAGTATATTTATACTAAGTATTTAGCTCCTTCTAGGTATACTCTCTATATTTTTAAGTACTCTACTACTATAAGTAGTTCCTTATCGTAGATATTGTAGTTTACTTCGAGTCCGCTTAGCTTCCTTAAATAATATACTACTAGGTAAAGCTTTCCTTATTTATCTTTCTATTTAAGGTAGCCCTCTATTACTTTATCTAAGGCGTCTATTTCTATAGTTACTTCCTTTTCTAGGTCGAAAATATATAAAATTAGCGCGATCGTTATTCTCTACTTTAGCTCTTTAAAAATATTCTTATATTCTTCCTTAAAATTAAAGATTATTTCCTTCTTAGTTAAGTTAATAACTAGTACTATAATTTTCGAGAAGTTCCTAATAAACTTTCGATAGTAGTTAATTAATTTATAGAACGCCTATACTTCCTTAACTATTATTAGTTCTAGCTATTTATTAATAGCTCGAACCTTTTCTTAGTTCGATACGAGTCCTTCCGAAGATATAATATAGCTTAAGAATCTAATACTATTCTTATAAAATTCGTATTTAAATAGCTTAAGTAGAATTTTATTTTCTTTTAGCTTTTCTATTACTTTCTTTATATACTCTATATATTCCTCGTAAGTCTTTAAGAAGATTAGAATATCGTCGAGATAGATAATAACGAATATATCTAAATATTCTCTTAAAGCGTTATTTATAAATTCTTAAAACGTTAATAGTATATTAGTAAGTCTAAAAGGTATAACTAGGAATTCGTAGACCCCCTATTTTATTCGGAATACCGTTTTCTATTCTTCTTCGTTAGCTATTCTAATTAAGTAATAGACGTCTCTAGTATCTAACGTAGTAAACTATACTACGCCTAAAAAGTAATCCTATAGCTTATTCTATCGGAGAATAGAATAATAGTCCTTAATAGTTTTATCGTTAAGTAGTCTATAGTTAATATATAGTCGTAGTAATCTATTCTTCTTTATTACGAAGAGTATACTATAGAATATAAATCTATACTTTTCTATCTTTAGTTAGTTCCTTCTAACTAAGCCCTTTACTTCTAGTTTCTCGATATAATCTTTTAGGAAGTCTTCTTCTTTTTTCGAGAGTAACTTTAACTATTCCTTATAGTTAAGTACTTCTCCTTCTTTAATAGATATTCTATAATTCTAAGGCTAGTATTCTAGAAGTACTACCTTACCTTCCTTTTCTATAAATAATTCTTTATATTTCGCGTATTCTAGAAGTAGCTCTTCGATATTAGTTTAAGCTAATATTCTACTTCTCGGTCGTACCTATATCGCCTTTATAAAGGAGACCTTTAAAGATAATTAATCTTCTATTTTCGTTCTATAACTATAATTCGAAAATTCGAATTCTCTTATTTTCTAGTTTATTTAGGAGTTATATTTTTCTAGCTATTCTATTCCTAGTATAGCGTTATATTTTATCGCTATTATATCTAGGATTATTCTTTCCTAATAAGTTCCTATTATTAGTTCGACCTATCGTAGTTCTTTTCTTATCTATTCGTTCTTAAACTCTATTAGCGACTCGTCTACTATTATAAGTCGATATAGTTCTATCTTTACCTTTATATAGTCTTTTAACCTCTACGCTATATAGTATAAGATATAATTTCCGTTTACTTCGGAGTCTATTATAAGTTATACGGAAAAGTTCTATAGAACGGCCGTAAGGACTATATATTTCGCTTTTCCTTCGTTTAACTCGTATAGAGTCTAAGACTATTACCGTAGGTAACTTAGCCTTAATAGGTTATTTCTCTATCGTTTTTTAAATATATATATAGTCTTAACTCTACTATATAAGTACGTTCGTTATACTCGTTTATCGATCGATATATTATCTTATCGATCGGAATTCGAAGTCGATTAGGGCTTATATTCTATAGATATTAGTATAGTTTAAAATACTATTAGTAGCTTCTTTCCGTATAGCTAAAATAATCGAATAGATATATCGAGTCTACTCGTTCGTTAATATAAAGTACTTCTTCTTTTTTATCCTCCTATATCGTATATAAGTCTCGTATAGTCGGAGCTTCTATTTCCTAGATCTTCTTTACGTCTTCCTAGTCGAGGTTAACTATAATCTATTCGTAAGTTAGTCTCTATATATATATATATATATACTATTAGCGCTTAGTTATATCTATAATTCTAATAAAATAATATATTAATTTCGTTCTATTATTCTTATAGTTTTATCCTAGAATCGTAATAGATATAGAAGTATTTTTCGGTCTTACTAGTATATTTCGTATATTCGCTATATTTCTAGTACTTTATTATAATCTTAATTTAATTTCTCGTAACCTTAGCTACGTAATATTTTTCTTCTTCTTCTAGCGATACGTCGGAATCTCCGTCCGATTCTTCCGCGTTTACTTCCTTCTATTCTTCTTCTTTATTATCGAGGAATACTAATTATACCTATATTTTTCTAATCGTTTATACTAGTAGGTTATAGCGTACTACTTTACTTTCTACTATATCGTATAAATAGTAAGAAGCTACTACTAAATATTCTAAGTTATAGTATTCGTTTAAACTAACTAGCCTTCGAATTAACTATCTTAGTCCGCTAGAGTAGAATATTAATTTCTTAATATCGTCTTTAATACTTACCTAGTAGTAGTTAATAATAAATACTATAAGATAATATTTTAATACTACTACCTTACTTTCTTCTTCTATTAGTATAACGTTATCGAGGTAGGTATATATTATTCTCTATAGTATCGTCTTCTCGTATTTATTTAACTATTATCGCGATTCTTCTAATTAGTTATTATTTTCTCCTTCTCTAAATAGGAAAGGAAATATATAGCCTACGTAGTCGTACGTATAGCTATTTTCTTTATCTTCGTATTTATCTTAGGTATATTTATAGATTATTATATAGATTTTTTCTTTCTTCGATTATCCTAGGGAATTATACTATATCCCGAAGTTTTCCGCTAGTCCTACTACCTAGTAGTAGATTCGGATAATTACTAGGTCGGGCTTATTTAGTAAAATCTTATTCGCGAGTCCTTTTTCTATTATAGATATATTATAGTAAGGCGATAGTAGCGTTATCGTCCTTAAACCGAATAGTCTCTACTTAAGCTAAACTAACTATCCTTTCGTATAGATTACTCCTTTATCGAGTCCTTTAAAGGTTATAAAGTAAGCTTCTCCGCTATATATATCGTACGTATATTCGGCTTATAAGGAGTATTCTTAGTCGTTATATTTCTAGATCTATATATATTTTTATTTTCTTCTAGGAGTAGCGCCTAAGTTATAACGATATAGAGTTTCTTCTTCCCTTCTATCCTAGAAATATATATAGAATTCTATAGAATTCTTATATTAGCGTAATATTTCGTCTATCGATATCTATTCGTCTTCTTCTCGCTAAATTCTTAGTTAATATAGTTCTTTATCTTTCGTATATATATAGATATATTTATATTATTAATAGTTTCGAGCTTAGTACTTATAGATTAACGCCGTTCTAAACGTTTTCTACGTTACTCTTCTATCGAATACTATAACTCTACTAACTATTTTCTAAAATCTTATTCTAATTATTATATAGTTATCTATATTTATAAGTACTATTTCTTTTTCGAAATTAACTATTATTATAGCTAGAGTTTCCTAGATCTTCTATTTTTATTCTCGAGGTTTTATACTTCCTCTATCTTTATATAGAAACTACTATTTTTCGGTCTTTAAAGCTAAATAGAGTTAGTAGTCGTCCTTATAATAGAAATACTATAATTCCTAAGCGTATCTTACGATATTTCTCCTCGCGTTATATATTACTTCGCTCTACTATTTTCCCTTTAGGAATTCGTCGAACTTTTCTTTCTTTTAAGACTTACGCTTAGGTCCTTTAGGCTTCTTAGTTTAATACTTTAACTAGAATTCTTCTTCTAATTACTTAGTATCTAATTTACTTAACCCTCGGAGGTTATTCGATTCCTAGTAGTCCTTCTATACTAATTTACTCTTACTCTCGGTAGATCTTAGAGTTTCTTTAATAGTATTAATCTTTTTCGCTATTAAGCCGTCTATACTATCGCTCTATATATTTATTATATATAGTTCTCGAGCGCTTTTCTTTTCTAGATAATCGCGTATATAGTATCTAGGCTTACTATATTCGTAGTATAGGTTTTCCTTTCTTTATCTTTCCTTCTCTCGATTTCGTCCTTCTATAACCTTTCGCCCTATATTTCGACCTCTACCTAGGCCTATTCGTCGGATATTATAACGTTCTATAGCGTCTAGGTCTATAGAGTTTCTATAGTCTCGTAGGCGTTTCGTATTAACTCGAGGAGAATATTAATACTCTCGGTACCCTCGTCTTCCTAAGCTTCTTCCCTAATTATCTTTTATATATAATTCGTATAGTCGATTATTAAGTTTAATAGCCTTATCTACTATATTTTTATATATTTTCGGGCGCTCTATTATTTCCTTCCTTACCTCTTTCTTTAATCTATTATAGAATATATCCTTAAAGATATTATCGTTCGTATACTCTAGTTTCTTTACTAGCTTCTTAAATTCCGAATAATAATTAGCTATAGATCCTATTTATTTAAGGATATATATAGTACGAAAGGCTACTATAGCCTTATTAATCGTACTATAGATCTATTTAATTATTATTTCGAACTATATAAAGTTCCTAAAGTATACCTTAATTTCGTTATCTAGGCTAGAAGACTTAAGGTAGTCGTTCTATACTAGTTTAAATTAATAGAACGCTACTCCTTTAAGGTATATTACTATAAATATAACCTTATCTTCTACCCTAGTATACTTAGTTAAATTAAGCTTAAAGGTAGTCTTAAGTTATATAAGAAAGTATCCTAGCTTCTCCCTATTTCTATAGAATAGTTCTACCTTAATACTATCCCGAGATATATTAGCGAGTCCTAGTACGTTAACTATATCTACGTCGGAGTCCTCGTCGGAACTACTATCTTAAATAATATTAGTCTTTAAAGAATTATTTAAGGCTACGAGTAGACGTACGCTAGGTAGTAGAGATCTAAGTCGAGATAATCCTACGTTAGATATCTAATACTAATTAAGTAGTAGTTAAAGTATTATAATCCGAGCTATAAGTAGTTCTAACTAAGGTAGGGTTCCTTAATAGAGTAGGTACTAGAGGGTTAACTAGGATAATAAAGGGAATACTTATTCGTCGGACTATATCCTAAAATATAGGTATAGAATTACTAACGAAGTTAACTATAACTCGTACTATCTAGGTATAGGAGCGTATATATATAATGCTAGTCTAGACTATAGACTTACTTAGACTAGACTTATAGTCTATAGTTCTCTATAGTCTATCCCCTTATTACGTAACGTAGCCTCGTTCTCTATCGGCTAACTTCCTTGTTTTATCTAAGTACGAGTGGCTTATCCTTAGCGACCCTTCTAGTAACCTAGTTCGTAATAAGTAGTACTTAAAGCTAGAAATCTATTTAAAGCTAGAACTAGAGCTAAAGTAATAATTAAAATTCTTAGTAGGACTATTAGTTCTAGGGCGCTTTAAAGATATAGTAGGGAACTTAACTATAAGTCGCTTACGAGTTACCTACTTTATAAGTTTATTTAATAATAATTATTTTAAGTTAGTAAAAGTATAGAAATTTCTATTAGTAGTATAAAGTCGCTTATTCTTATTACTATTAGTATCTATATAGAAGTATTATCGTACTCGTCTAGTAGGCTAGTTATCGATAGCTTTAATCTTAATATCTTCTATTATTATATTAGCTTTAAGCTTACTAGCGGTTAAATTATATAAATCTTTCTTAGGCTAAGGAGGTAGAGTAATTCGGGCCTAGAGAAAGTATTAGTATAAGGAAAGTATAGAAGTAGTAGGAGAACTTATAGCTTAAGCTTAAACTTTAGCTAAAGTTCTAATAGTATTAAGTATTAGAAGAGATATTATAAAATTAGGATTCTTCTTATCTAGTTTAATAATTAAGAAGCTTATAAATTTATTACGAGATATAATACTAGAAGTAATATAGCGGGCTATATAGTTAATTACTTCTATAATAGAATAATCTAGTATAGGATTAGTAAGGAAATAGCTAGGGAGATAAAAAGCTTACTAGAGTAAATAATCTAGCTAATACTACTAGGCTTAATAGAATCTATAGTAAACTTAACTAGAACCCTTATAGTATAGATTAAATATAAGGATACCTAGAAGATTAGTATAGAAATAGTATAGAAAAAGGAAACTTACTACCTTATAAGTATAATCCTAGATTCTATACTAAGTATATTTCCTATTCTTAGTCTTATATTAAATTTTTCTATCTAAAATAGAGTTAATATATATTTAGTATAAGAAGAGTAAGCTTACCCTTATTAAGTAATACTTAATTATTCCTTCCTAAGAATCTTATATATCTTATATAAATATACTCGATAATCTTATTACTAATATTCCCTTAAATTAATAGAATAAAGGCTCTACTAGGTAGTATACTAGATAAGTACGATTAGTATACTAGATTAACTTTAACTATTCTAGAAAAGAGAAAAAAATAAAAACTTATATAGAAATTCTAGATAGAGATAGGAAGATAAGTAGCTAGTATATTATTAGTAGGTAAAAAGTAGAGGGCTAACTATAGGACTTACTAAGGAGGAGGAGTCTTAAGGAATAAGAGATATAAAAAAAGAAAAAGATAGATAGGGTAGAGGAAAGTTAATATACTCCTTACCTAGAGACTAATCGCTAAGACCTTAAAGGAAATTAAATAGCGAGGATTAAATAATTAAAAAGTTTAACCTTATAGGTATAGCTTACTATAGGTACTATACTAGGGTACGAGAAGTACGCGAAGTTTCGCTAGAATTAGGTAAACTAAAGTAAATACGAAATAATCCCTAAGAGTAGAATAAGTTAGGATTAGGAGCGACCCTAAGATTAGGGAAACGTATTACGTTTTCTCTTATAATAGGTTAAACCTATAAGTATCTTAGTAAGAATTAGCGACGTCTAGATTCGATCGTATAGTTATATAGCCGAACGATATTACGTAATATTAATAGATATCTTAGCGAGCGACGCTAAGACTAAACTAGCGATACTTAGATTCGACTATATAGTTATATAGCCGGACGATATTACGTAATATTAATAGTTACCTAGAATACCGAGCGACCTACTCTAGGAGATTATATCTTCCTATTAAATAGCGGTAGGACTTCTTTCTCTCTCCCCTTTAGCTTAACGTCCTTATTAGATAGGTCCTATAGTAGTTAAATAAGCTCCTATTAAAACCCTTATATTTCTAATATTAATATAGAACGTATATAGCGCTATACTAGGACGCTACTTTTTACCTACTACTCCTATACTTAAGGACGAGTATACTTCGGGAGAGGGGGGTAATTATTACGAAATAGGACTACGGTAGACCCTAGAAGTACCTATCCTATACTAAGACTAGTTCTAAAATACTAAGGAGTACGGTATATAAGACCTTAGGGGCTATACGGATCGTATACGAGGTTTTTAGACTCCTTAAGTTCTTATAGTCGATGTTCTAAGGACTATATAGTAATTAATCGATTATCTTAGTGTCTTCGTTAAGTTACTTATACTCTTATAATAGGTATAATACTTAACGCTCTAGAGCTTCCTTAAGAGATATCTATCTTAGCTCTACTAATTAATAATAGAGGATTACTTAAGCCTACTCGAAACTCGCGTATCTTCTACGCTTCTACTACTACGCGTTAGTTAAAGCCCGATAGCTCTCCTACTTAGGATAATAAATTCTCTATTTACTCTATCTAAGCTAATAACGATTATTAAGTACGTATTTTAGCTACGCCGCTTATACTCTAAGTCTTCTCCTTAGTATAATAGTTAAGGAAAGTTCTTATAGAATTATAAGAGTATAAGTAACTTAACGAAAATACTAAGATAATTAATTAATTACTATATAGTCCTTTAAATATCGACTATAAGAACTTAAGGAGTCTAAACACCTCGTATACGATCCGTATAGCCCCTAAGGTCTTATATACTATACCCCTTAGTATCTTAGTACTAGCCTTAGCATTGGATAGGTACTTCTAGGGTCTACCGTAGTCCTGTCCCGTAATAGAAATAATGACTATCGTAATATTAAAGGACTCTAGGGGCTATAGGTTTAGTAATTAGAGTAAGTCAACCTTCTTCACGTCCTATAGAACGACAGCGACCAAAATCTACGTTGAGAGTATATACTTAAGCTTAGAAAAGACCTACGTAAAGGTAAGGTTAATATAGCATGCGCTTAGATTATGGAAAAGTATATAACCTAAGTAGCAATTTGTGCTGGAAGACATCTCGTCGACCGTATTTCCATCCTTTGAATGCTGACCGCCCATTGGGTGATAGCCGGAATAGCGTCTAATGCCAAGAATGGGGTGTCGATCCCAAGATTTCCCAAGCATGCACTTAGGAAATCCCCTATGCGTACGCACAGCATTGCTGGGGCCCGACCACATTCTAACGGATCTCCTTCCCGCGACCCTTGTTTTGATCTACTCACACTACCCTTTGTCTGTGATGGAGGGCATAATCTATTTAGTTCCTTAGTTCTATGAAAGCGGGCTCGTCCTCCACGTTATTGCCAATCGGTATGGCGGCTGGTGTTGCAAAGCGAGACGTCGCCAGAGCGCTAAGATGAAGTTACCGATACGGAGCGAATGATAATCCGTTCCGCATCTCTGAGCAGTCGAGTGCAGGGTTCATTAATTGAACCGTAGCCAACCATCCATACAGGAAACATATCATGCGAGGCTACATAAGTCGAGCTGGAGATAGGCAGTTGACAGGTCCTCTTGTTGGCTTGCTCGATAAACTGTGGATTATGCCAGCAGTTTGATTTGACGAAAGACCTACCTGTAGCGCCCATAGCGGCAAACTAGATACTGTGTGATTAAGGTCCTCAAGGATCTTTTCGATGTAGCCACCGCCATGGCCAGTTAGAGAATCAAGCATATCCATTTCCACCTTTGTTTGAATGCCTTGTTTTGCAGTCCTAGCATCATTGATATTCCCCGCATCCGGATAATTTCCCTAGGCAGCCATCTCTTGGCGTCGGTAGCAAGCGGATTTGGTTTGAAAGCATTGTCGCCATCAAAGACCTCATGCCGATGCCATATGTAAACACTTGGACCGTACCTGGCCCGTAGTCTCTTACTACCGGCCAGTGGATGTCCTTCAGGGTCGGTTGAAAAGTCCGTCCCTGGGCCGGGCCAACCAGGACATGATGCACATAATACCCCTTGAAAGAAGTCTCATGCCATGCGAGAACCTCTCCTTAAGCCACCAGGCTAGAGAGAACAGCGGGTGGTCCGGTATATGGCCATGGAATATTTGGACGTCCACCTTGATTGGCATTGGCCAAAACTGCCACACATCGCACGAGCTCGACCACGACCACGGTATCGTCCAACAGAACGCCCTTCCATATTCTGGAGTTGTGGACACGGAAGTCATCCCTGTGCAAATGACGGCCAATGAAACCTATCAGCAGGGCCTCAATCTGGAACCGCAATGGCCGGTGATGGGAGATTTAACCTAAGGCTGGCTTGGCAGAGACGCGAAGGCCAGGGTCTGCTCGGCCGGGTATTTCTTTCCGAAACTTCGGATAAGTTTATCATGCCCAAGCCCTGCAGCTAAGCTTTGAGGAACGCACCGTGGTTGACACCGACGCTTTCGGGACCCACTGGCATTCAACTCCGCAGAAGCTCAAGTTTAAGCTCATTTGGCGGCGGTTAGCTAAAGCGATGCTAAATCTTGATCCGTTCCTCGGCCCCGGAGTGGCCTGAAAATACAAAATGAGAACCAACAGCCTTACCCTAAGCTGACTAGGGCGTAGGGGAATGCGCAATGAACCCTCAGGGCCTCTGCTCAACGCCTCATGAGTAAGGTTGAGTCTATTATTAAGGATATCGTACAGGATGAGGCGAGTTCTACCGCTAGTTATTCTCGCCTTGCGCAAGTAGATGCCTTCCGAGATATCCGCATGAAAGTATCAAAACACGCAATTTTATACCTGGAAAGAGAGTTGGCGGCACTTACAGAGGGATTAAAGAGAGACTCGAGCCTATAAATACCTCCTGAGGGCTGTAATGTAAGACCCTCCTGCGGTTTGGTATAACCTGTCAACACTCTCTACAAAGGGCATTTCACGAGGATTTAAAGATACTAAAGACTCTAGTACACCCTCGCTGGTGGCTAAATGGGCCAGATATTTATAATACTAACTGGACGCCGCATTACCCACCTCCTGGGGCGATCCCTGCGCCTCTAGGAGCGGAAATTGAGCCCTCATTAATCACTCAATTAGCTGCGTTAAGGGGTCTACTTACCCCAGAAGAAAGGCACAGGTTTGACGTGGAATCCGCTCGCATAGAGCGCGCGCATAGAGCGCCAAATAGTTAATTATCAAGAGACAGCGATGACGAGTCTCCTGCGGAGTACAGAAAGGGTATATCAACTACAACAAATGCCTCATGACCAGCCAGATGCTCGCCGTGACGCCCACGGGCGCGCCAACCAGCGAGCAATGATTTCTAGTGAGCTAGCAGAGCGCCGGGAGCGTAATGAGCACCTACAACAGCTGCAATTAGCGCGGCAACAGGAGACGCAATGGCGAGAGCAGTTAATGGACGCCGCATTGGACCTTTCCGCGAATGAGCAATTACCATTTTATGAGGGGGAAGATACTATAGAATTTACTAGGTGGAGGACCCTTGACAACATCCCTGGGAGCTCTACGAGGCCTGTCAGTATCGACAGTCCTCCTAGGGCGCAGGCGACGATAATATTACCTGTCCGCACGCCAGAGAGACCTCGACTGCGGCGTGAGCCATACTCACCGGAGGCTTCTCCCACTATAATTAGGTGGGAGGAGCCTCCTCCGTCGACTGCGCCAGCAGCATTTATTAGGGGTAAGCGACGGAGGAATCATACAGCTAAATTCAATGAAGGTCGCCAGCAGGGATTCATTGCGGAGTCACAGGAGCGCCAGTGAGGTCAGGAATGGAAAAACGATAATCTACGGTGACGGCGAGGTCTGCAGTCAACACCAAGGATGACGCCGACGAGGCTTTACCAAAGTTTAGCCTCGTCAATGGCAGACTCATTTCTATAGATAAATGGCAGGAGTGTAGTAGTTAGCAAGGAGTGATGCAAAGGGATGGCAATTACTATCAAAATTTGGTGTGGTTGTCATCAGTTGGCATCAAACTTTGCGTTATAGCTCTTGGCATTATAGCTGGGAAATATAGCCCCCGAGACATTCCCAAGAATACTAGAAAGGGGTGCGCAGATAATAGAAGCCAAAAAAGAAAACAATGCTGACGAGAAAACTGTAGAGAACCCATACCGACTGAGTACGTTAGGCTGGGCATGCCTCCGAGCGACTCGTGCCAAAAGACCAATACCTGATAAGATCCAACTGAAGCCGCAAGTCTCAATATGCAAGTTGACGTGTCAGACGGACGGATTCCCCTCTAGCAACATTGCTCAAGCTACTTGAACAGTCATCAATGATCTTCTAGCTTTGCACACCTTACATACTCAAAGTCATTCTCGAGAAATTTCTTCAAAATGCGGTTAACCAGGCCGGCAGTTTCCGCTTTGTTGATCTTGTTCGATATTGATCCAGACATGAAGCAGCTATTTGGGAGCCAATCTTTCTGTGGTCGTTCAAAGAATTCTTGGGTTGTATAGTGGACCGAGCGAATGATATCGATCCCTTTACTTATTAAGGCTATTCAAAGATAAACATCCTAACGCTCCTCGTTGATTGATGTCGCTAGGGTATCTAACGAGTTAGGCGCTTAAGTTAGAAGATATTTTAGTCACTAAATAAAAATCAACTCCGATTAAAGGGCCTAGAGATAAGCTACCCAGAATGCGGATCGGGGGGCATATCGCTCTCAGACACTACCCTGCAGTTCGCATAGGAGTTAAGTCATGGCTAAGGAGCTTGGTGTTCAGCGCCGAGATAGCACCTAGCCTTGGAACTAAGCCTACTTAGTCTCCACGCCACCAGCCTAAAGTCGTCGACCTCACACGGCCCCTTCGTTGCTCAGGCTGACCAGGCCTTGAAGTTGAACTCTTTGCCGCTCGTGGGTATGGCGATGATTGGGTCTTCTCAAATTCTTTGTCTCATCACATGCTCCTGATGCCACCAACCATTCCGCTCATTCCAATACTACATTTCCAACCCGCTGTCCATTTTTGGTGTGTGTGACCATTTTTTTAAGCAACTGTGATTGAAAATACGAACTAGACATGGTAGATATGCCCCATTAAAGGTAAATGCTTCCACGATGGAACTCACAGCCCACGACTGTGGCACCCTGAGAGGAGCGCTCTCAACGATTCACCTCTGATTGAGCGCACCAGATATGGAGGCTTCGCATGCGACCATAGAAAGCAGAAGAACCCCATGGCCTCCCACGAGAGGATTGGTCAGAATTTTAAGGCTATGCTGCGCCCCGTTGATGCAAGGCGCTGCTCCGCCACGTCCATCCTGAGAGTAAGTCGGCTCTCCTGCTCCGTCAGTCTGGTGTTTCTCAAATAAAGCATCATCTGGATAACGGCGAACAGGTGGTGTGGCATTGTGGTCGATTGATATCTTCACGTTCAGTGTAGCTATTAGTCTTCTTAGACGGCAACAAACTTGAACAATTATCTCTTTACGATCTTCTAACCTCCCATTTTCGGTACCGATAGACTCCGAATATTTGAAGACTGTCAAAGATCAGGTAGGAATTGTCCACCATGTCAATTGGTAGGCTGGCTGCCTCTGCTGTGTCCGGAACTCTTGAGACTACAATAGCTCTTGCCGCGGCAAACTTTGATTTCTCTCTGATTAAAATTGAGGCACCAAAGGAATATAAAGATCTCGGATTATCTTTATCCAGCAAGCGCAGTGCCGAAGCTGAGGAAGGTCAAATTCATGTGACTGCCAGGAAACTTGGAGCTCTCTTTGCAGATGCAATTCCAGTGACTCCAAAGCTGTATCAGTCATATGGATTGAGGGCTAGCGAGATCGCAAAGGTGGAGATTCACAATCCAAAAGGCACACAGCGCGATGGAATGTTTGCTGACCACCTCGGGGCAGACGGGACCAGCATCTGGGCTGCAGCAACGTCTGGGAACCCAGCAATCGCAGTTCACTTACTTGCCTGTATGTTGGCCCGTATGTGGACACATGCAGAGGCAGTCTCCATATGGGTTGAATTTGTAGAGGAACGAAAACGCGTGCTTGGCAGCCCAGACTCACTGGGAGTACTCAGTGTTCTTGCCCTGCAAAACTCTCGTGTGCGTCTTTCAAGGTCTCAGATCGCCGCGTGGGATGCCAGCGCCCGTGCATGGTTGCAAACTGCCGACGAAGTCAAGAAGCTACAGCAGACTCAGTTGATGTTGATATTAAACAACATTGGCACTTCTGTCAATGCCAAACCTTTCCTCTACGATAGTGTGCTCCAAGCTTGGACTACCTCGTTGATTGCAATGGAAAACCTTTTGAAAGGTTCAAATCAGAGCGTCGAAAGTGGCGCATCACTTCTCGGCCTAGCTTCCTGGCACTTATATCCCGATATGCTCGTGCTAGGGAAATCCAGCACAAAGGTGGCCCAGAAAGATGCTCTCATACCACAAGGCACTTTAATTACCATTGGTCTTCAAAATCGAGACCTTCAAAAGCGTGGGGTGTTCTGGTCACTTCCCCTCGCGTACTTGCGTTTTTACGGAGACCCGGTCCGAGTGACTCGCCATGTCAGCCACGAAACATCTCGAGTGTCAATCGAACAGCTGATTCTTGTAGGCCTTGGTGCATTGATAGGGCCGTGGATCACTCAGACGTCCATGTCCGAAGTCGCGATCAAGTTGATCGTCCTTCTAAAGCAGTCTTCATTGAACGCCAATTCCAGCGACACACGTTCCTGGCTCTGGCTCCTGGGTGAACAAGCAGAAAAGCTTCTTCAGACCAAGAAGGAACAATGTACCGAACAATGGCAACTCGTGACGGCGGGAATAAGAAGATACACCGAGTTTCTTCCCCGGCCATCTCAACGTGTCTTTGGGCTATTGCGTCCTGCGAACTTGCTAAAAGCAATGGTCCTGGAACAGCGGATAGCCTTCTTGAGGCATATCTGTCAGAAAAGATACCCTAAGGATTCTCAAAGAATGATAATTCAGTACTTGCACAAGCTACCTCTTGGTCCGGCTCAGTACGAATATGCCTCAGTCACTCCAATTTTGCCGTCTCTGAAACCGCCAAAGCGGAAATTGGACGGCTCCGTGAGGGCATCTGATCCCTGTCATTTAAGATGGATTCAGAGCTCGGGATCAACCACTGAGCCGTCAGGTATAGATCAAAGACAAAAGCAGATAGAGGAACTGGGTGAGAGAATTATCCTTGTTCCGCGAGACACCTTTTTACCATCTCTGGAATCGAGACCTGGAATGACGTGGGTAGATGCCCCAAATATCATTTTTCAAGTGTTCGATGAGCATGTACTACCAAAAGGAGGAAGGAATCCTACGATTGGCTTTGAGATGCTATTTGGGCATCCACAGCTTGGTGCAGTTTTCGCGGCGACGAATGATAGCCCTCTGACTCGGCTAGAGAAACGTTTCTCATTGGATGACGTAACGGATGCATTTTCGTATAAGTTAATATCCCCACCATGTCTGATTCAATATTTTGAAGAACGGGAGAACTGGGATGCAGACATGTTGAATGTGTCTGCTGGTTTGGACGTCCTTTCGATAGTGGCACTCATCTACAACAAGCTCAATGGAGCTAGGATATCGCTCCAAATCGCAAAAGAGAGTATTCTTGGTTGGAAATGGTCAAGGGCCATCGCTGAACAGTTCGACTACAACCAACATGGTTTTAATTTTCGATGGGTAAATAACTGCTCCACAGAAGTTTCATTCGCCTGCATCCTCGCCTGCGAATCTGGATCTGTGGATTTACCACCGAAATCACTTGAAAAGGTGATGGCGATTTCAAGTGGTAATTCCCTTTATGTGGCCGAGAAGCTTCTCCTGGATCCCTGCGAAGAACCAGGTGAGGTCGCTATTGAAAGGATTGTGGGAAATTTGGGCCGACCTGGCATCATTCTGATGATCCCTCCCGATCAGCCTCGGGTACGTAAGCTAGAAGAAGGAACTTGGCACCTGATAAACCACACAGAGTTTGACGGTACCCCCGACGATCTGTTCCAACAGTTAACTCTGCATCTCTCCATATCAGAGTGGCAGCAAGCGGTCGACGTCAGCGCAGTCGGAAGTCGGGATGCTGAAGTTTGCTTCGTCAATGGTTTCGTGGCTTTACACGATCATGGAAAATGGGTCGCGGACTTGGACATCCTTGGGATGCTCCTGAGGCAAGAATGGACACCGCTCAATTCTGTTCCGTGCTTTTGCGCATCCAAGTCGATGAATATACCTTCATTTCCGTGGTCGCTGTCGTGCATCGACAAATGGGAAGAGCTGATCGAATGCCCTGCGAACGCAAGCATCGTTCGAGCCCGCAATAATTGGCAAGCCAGACTTGCTCTGGCGGTGCTAAGTGTTCAACTGGGTCACAAAACTTACATTGTCTCACCTGACCATTGCTGGAAATGTTGCATCGATGCCGTTGCTATACTTCCACCACATCCATTCCAGATTGTTGGACAGATTCATCGAGAAGCATGCGAGCTCGACATTGGAGACGAACAGAAGTCCGAGGTGTGTTCGAGCCCACGAACCCACAATGACGATCTAGAGGACAAATCTTTTCCGGAGAGTATGCAAATGGGTGATAATGCTCCGGAAGACCAGGAATCAGATTTAGGAGGATGGTCAACTTGCAGTTCAGTATTGAAATTGCCCGGCAACGTCAACTCAGATCGCAAAAACAAAAGCCGACTCTGTGACGTATATATCTGGTGATTAGAATAATTGTTGGAGGATTTGGACTATACAACTATACGGGCCAATCGATACAGGCAAGTCAGCGTAGTTGAGATTTCTGTCTTCTTCTACTCTATGGTCACCGTTCTAGTTTACATAGAAAATTACTAGGCAAATGACCTCCTAGAGCCTATTTTCTATGATTCTAAAGCATTCCAGAGGCTGTAGTACTGACTCATTGCTCGTCGTTATAAGGTTACCTACACTAGGTACTTTAGCGTTAATATACCCCCCTAGGAATAGCTATATAAAATTACCTCCACTAGTTCCGTAGTCTCTTATTAACTAGCGTTAATAGGGATAGCGTTTGAGTACTAGGCAACGAAGTATTAAAAAACCTAGTAGAAGTAGGTATAGAGAGCGTACTAGTTATAATATTAATCGATGTATAGTAAACGGAAAGAATAGATACGGTATACCGCTAAATTTTAGTAGTAGGGCTATAAAAACGATCCTACTTATATCCATGAGTAAGTAGATAGTACCTAGAGTTTTAGTTACTTACGTCGATATCGATATCGATACGCTATAGGCCTACTACCTTTATAAAGTTAGTATATTTATCTACTAAGAGCGCCTTAGTAAGTTCGTCGGCGTATATATTATTAGTCTTAACCTAGTCGACTTTAATATAGCTATCCTAGACCTTTTTACGTAGCTAATAATTATATATATCTACGTAGCGTAGTTTAGTAACTAGTTTAGCTATTAGTTTAGTAAGTAGTCGTATAGTTTAGCTATTAATATAGAGTAGTTTAATATTAGTTAAGAGGTTAATACGCTCTCGGTTTACTAGTAAATACGCCTTAAGGTAAGCTAATAACCTTTTCTAATATATTACTTCGCTTACTTCGTTACTAAGTACTAATAGTTCCGCTTTAGTACTAGATATAGTAACTATCTTTTACTTACTTACTTTCTAGTCGATTATATTACCTCCTAGGTATATAAGATAGTCCTAAGAGCTCCTTCGATTACTTAAATTAGCGAATAACGCGTTCGTATATACGTATAGGTCTATTTCTCGCTATCCTATAAGCTATAGAGCGTATACCCTTATAGTTACTAGGTACTCGATAACTCGTCGAGTAGCTACTAGATAAGAACTACTTAGATTTTATAGGTTCTATAATAGACTTAATAAAGTAAACCCTATATCGAGTCGAGTTATATATATAGTAAAGTTATTAGGATTTAGCTAGGAATTTAGAGTAATTCGTCTAACTACCGTATAACGAGGATTCT
>NW_013550545.1:23226-25862 GCF_000709125.1 Exophiala aquamarina CBS 119918 | reverse complement strand
TTACGTAGCTTCGGCTATATAGTTATATAGCCTAAAGGTATACTACGAGTAATCGCTCTAGGGCGTACTCTAGAGCTTTATACGAGTTTAACTCGTAATATATAGACTCTAATCTCTTTATAGGCTATTTATAGATCGTTCTCTTCTCGAACTAGGTAGGCGGTTTCTATTTAATACTTTCTATAAGATCTTTAACTTCTTTTTACTCTAGAACTTTTTTTAGAGCTTCTAGGCCTTCCTACGATTTCTAAATCTCTATAGTATACTTATAGATTTCCTTAAATTATAGTAATTTCGCGTCTTTAATATTAATCTTCTTACGAATTATAATTTTCTTTTATATCTAGTCTAGTAATCCTTAGAGGAATATTATTCTAGCTTAGTACTAAGTAAGCTAATTTTCTATAATTAATGTATTTACCGATAGCCTAAACTAGTAGTAATATCCTTTAATATTATATTTATTATTTCTCTCGCGCTTAGAGAGTCCTTAAAGGAATATAAGCGTCTTTATTTTCTACTTATTATCGCTATCTTCCTATTCTTTATATATAAAATCTTTTAACTTCTCCTAGTCCTTATTATTATACTCTTCTATCGATCTTAAGTATATTAAGATTCTTAAATCGTAGTAGCGAAGGACTCGATTAACTCGGCTTTCTATAGATACTCTATAATCGTTATAAAAATTATTAAAAGAACGAAGAAACTTAGTAACGTTACGACTATTAAAGAAAGGAACTCCTATAGATAGTATACTAGTCTATAGTATTAGTACTACGAAATCGCTTATAGTTAGTAATTCTTCTTTTAAACTTAACGAAGTTTTAACGGCTATTATCGATAATAAAGTTATTAATTCTACTATATTAAACGTCTACGCGAGCGAAGGTTCTTTTACCTTACTCTATCTTCTTAAAGGACTTATTAGTCTCGGTAGCTTTAATCTAGTAGATATTTCTCGTTTCTAAATCCTCTACTCCTTACTAAGTCTTACCTTACTTAAGTTACTAGATATCGTCTTTCTAATAGCTATTTTATTAATTCTTTTCTCGATTTCGTACTTAAAAATAAAATAACTAATCTACTACTTAGTTATTTTTCTTATCTATTATAATACTAAAAAAATTATTAGAATACTTATTAGTTTCTAAAGCCTTATCTCGTTAGACTATATAGTTATATAGTCGAAACGAATTTTAGTTAAGTATCTATAATTATTCTTAGCTTTTCGAATACTTTACGCTCGAATTATATTTACCCTCGAATTTACTTCTACGCGTTCTAAATAAGTATCTTAATTTAACTAAGCGAATAAAGTACTTAAGAATTTCTAGTAAAGTCGTTCCTAAACTTTTTCGCTCGGTTTTAAGTTAGGAAAAAGCTTTCTTAATAAAATATTTCTTCGATAGTTTCGAAAGTATTATATATCTATTCTTTCGTTATTCTTAAGGTTAAATTAATACTTCGTTCTTTTATAGTTTTTAATCTTCTAGAATAGTTTTCTTCTAGATTTAACCGCTAGTAGTCGTCTTTCCTATAGTTCTAAGGTTCTTTATAAGATAATATACTTATAATACTCGTTCGTTCTCTTAAGAAGTACTAGTTATATTAAGATTAAATCGGTATATATTCTCGCCTATTCTATAGGTTAAATAAGGAAGTAGGACTACGTTACTAGAAGTTCTTTTTCTTCTAGGATCGTAGGATAAGAATTAATCGATATTAAAACGAATACTATAGTAGCTATAACTAAAACGATACTCTTTACTTACCTATATTAGCGAAGGAATAGTAACGCTATTAATTTCTATAGTCTTAAGCTCGCTAAAGGACTATACTTTTAAGACTTCTCGTAATAGATATATATAAAGCTATAATAGCTTTATTCGTAAAGGTTACTACTACTAAAACTTAGGCTATATAGTTATATAGCTAAACTCGTAGAAGGAAAAACGCTCTTAATTCTATAAACTATACTCTTATAACTACTATCTAATACTTAACGTCCGCTCGCGTACGTTAGGTTGCTCCTCCTCGTTACTTATCTCTTCGATCGTCTACTTTCTTCCTTACTTACTTATTCTTCTATACTAAGGCCCCTTCTCTCTTCTCTTATAACTAAGCGCCTCGAGCCCTAATATACTATTAGGATCCGAAAGTCGATATAGCGTTTATACGACTAAAGAAGATATTTATAATAGCTCCGATCCTCGCTCTATTTAACTATATAAAAGAAACGTTCCTAGAAGTTAATACTTCTAAATAGTATATAGGCGGTACTTTATTCTAGATAGGAAAAGACGATTCTATACGATTCTACGTATTCTTTTTAAAAAAGAACTTACTCGCGGAATATAATAATAATATTATTATCTATTAACGTCTATTTCTCCTTATAGAACTATATAGATAATTTACCTTATATAGGAAAAAGCTCTTTCTTTCGTAGAGTAAAACCTAGGGCTCGTATCGCTAGGAGTATACGTTTTATACGCTTTTCGCCTCCTTATCGCCGTTATTAATTATATAACCTTTTACCTATAATCTAGAGATGTAAGGGTTTAGCTAGGAATTTAGAGTAATTCGTCTAACTACCGTATAACGAGGATTCTAAAGCTAAGGAGAGAAAAGAA
>NW_013550545.1:12323-22816 GCF_000709125.1 Exophiala aquamarina CBS 119918 | reverse complement strand
TCCTATAGTAGGTTAGTATAGTTTCCTAGGAGATAATCGATAGAGAGGAATTACGTAGCTTCGGCTATATAGTTGTATAGCCTAAAGGTGTACTACGAGTAATCGCTCTAGGGCGTACTCTAGAGCTTTATACGGATTTAACTCGTAATAAGAGAAGTCTTATTCTTTCTTTTCCTTCTCCCTTCTTTCTACTACTACTCGTAAACCTTAAAGAATACGAATATTCCTATATCCTTCTCGTCTATCTCCTTTACTACTCGGAATTACTTAAGGACTCTACTCGTAATAAACTAGCGTATTATATATATCGCGTATATAAGTCGCGAGAAGATTTTATCGAGTTTCTCTATACTATACTATAGTAGAAGTTATACTCTATTATATTATAGATAATATAGTAGAATATATTATATCGTTTATATATACTAGTTATAGTTATAGCGCGCTACTACTTTAGAAATATATATCGATACTAGCTAGGTATTAAGGCTAATAACTTTCGTTTATATAAGTATAAGGACTATCGCCTCTACTTTCGTTAAGTCTATATATAGCTTACGCCTATTCTACTTCTAGAATATACTTTAGGTCGCGAGCTAGCGGAATCCTCTAGGTTATTTTACTAAGTTTTACTATTTCTATTTCTAGCTATTTCTAGCTATTTAGCCTAGTATAGCTTCGTCTATCTAGGTTTAGTCGCGTCCTACTCGATTACGTTTTACTTATTAATCGCGAGCGCGTTCCCTAGTCGTTCTAGCCTCGCGAATATTATAGTTAATCTTAGCCTTTAGTACTACCTTCGCTATAGCTAGTCTCGTCGTCGTCTTACTTCGTAGCTATTTCTAGACTATTTCGGCTACGTTTCGCGTATATATTATAATCGAGTTACGCCTAGTATATAGAAGCCCTCTTACTATATACTTCTAGATATAGATCTCGAGTAGAAAGATATAAGCTTTCTTCTTTAAGGCCGCGATTAACGTCTTCTTATAATTCTTTATAATTTAGCGAAGGTATCTATTTTAGATTTTCTTAAGGAATTTAAGTCTAGACTTTAATAGCGCTTTTATCGCGATTCGCGTACTCTACTCTTACGACTTATATAGAAGTATTAGCCTTATTATCGCTATATAGAATAGCTTTATATTTCTTACTAAGGAGCTCTAGGTCGTCGTTATAATTCTAGATAGCGCTTTCGAGGCTACGAGGCCCTTATAAGCCGCTTACGTAATATATTTCTTTTATAAGAGCTTTAGGTCTAGCTAGACTTTAAGAATTCGAATACTTTTTATTTCTAGCTAGATTTCGTAACCTTCTATATAGATACTATATATATACGTATCGCGGGCTCTTCGCTTACGCGTAAAGTAGATAAGCTAATATTTATTCGGAGCGAATCTTACTTCGTAACGATCTATTTATCTTTTATATTACGTATAAGCGGCGCTTAGTCTATAATAATTATTCTCTTCGCTTACGCTCTAGATAATAATATTTATATCGTCGATAAAACCGAATTCTAGAGTATTATTATCTTATATCTATAGCGTTTCTAGTAGCTCTAAAATATAGAATAGAAAGAGGAGCGGCGATAAGAAAGAACCTTATAGAATATTTATATTTATTTAAATTTAGTTACTTATATACTCTATATACGCGATTCGCGTACGCTTCTCCTAGAGAAAGTCTACTACGATATTAACTAGCTAGTCTAGAAGTTTCTTTATATATAGTATTTCTAGTAGCTTTTCGTAGAGTATATTATCGAATACTTCTACGATATCTAGACTAAGTATCGATATAATAGCGTCGAGTCGCGCTTTCTACGTAGTCTTAATATATACTATTAATAAGCTAATTATACTTATTATCGACCTATTTCGTTTCGCTTCTATCTAGTTCTATAGTAGGAGCCTATATTCCTTAGCTATATCCGCTAGACGATTTAGAAGTACTTTTTCTACTACTTTAGCGAGAGTATTTTTAAGAATAATAGGCCTATAGCTACTTAGTAGACTATAGTTCTTCTTTTCCTTCTTACGAAAGGCGATAGTAGTAGTTTCCTTAAAGCTTAATAATAGTAAGTCGCGAGTAAATACTATACTTATCGTATATATTAAGTTTCTCTTAATTATTAAACTAATTTTTTTAAGGACTTTATTTAAGATATTATCGAGCCTTAGAGCCTTACTCTTTAGAAAGCTCTAGATTATCGCGTTAACTTCGTTTTCTATTACTTCTAAGAATATATTAACTACGCGAGTAGAGTATATATCGCCTATTATCGCTATATATAGCGCTTATAGAAAGAACTTTTCCGCTAGAATTCGTATATATTTATTATTATTAACTATTACTTTATTTTCTTTCTATCTATATAACGCGAATATATAGAGGTCTATATATATCTTACCTATAATACTTCTATTCTATTTAGAAAGCCTCTATAGACCTTAGAAATTATTTATAATTTCCTAGACTTTACGCTTCTAGTTATTTTACGCGTTCTTATAAAGCTTTTATTTTAGCTAGTTCGAAAAGTAGTAGAACTATTAAAGGTCGATTTCGTTTCTAGTTACGTTATATATACGTCTTACGCGCCTCGCGTCTATTAAGAGCTTCGCTACTCGTAGCGACTAGTCTAGACGCGCTCTTAAGAAGAGTCTCGCCTTAGAATAGTACTTCGGTAAGAAGACCTTAATTATTTATTATATCTTCTCGAGAATTTTTAGCTCGTCTTCTACTCGAATAGCCTCTTATAGAGCTTAGGAGTTAAGCTTCTTAAGCGTATATTATACGCGAAGTAGTTATATAGCTTCTACGAGGTCGATATCGATAACTATCTTTATCGATATATAGTCCTATATTAGCGTCTATTAGTCGACTATATTATAGTACTCGATATAAGTACTTATTTTATATAAAGCGAATACTAAATTAATTATTAAGCTTTAACTACTTTTTTTCTAGATTATCTTCTTCTATTATATAAGGAGAACTAGTCCTTTACGTCGCGTTTCGTTAAGTAGATACTCGTTCTATTACTTATATACGACTTCTAGGCCTTCCTAAGTTAAATAGTAAGCGTTAAAGTCTCCTAGTAGAATAGTATTTTCTTACGCTTCGCGTAGAGCTTATCTAATTCTCGGCTACTCTCTAGTTATAGGTACTATATCTCTTAAGTTATAAATATTAACTATCGTAATTAACTAGCCTTATATTTATAGTATAAGGCTCGCGATATTAGGTCTATACTAGACCCTCCTCTACCTCTCGAGCGATATATTTTATCTTACTATAAAGTAGACCCTAGTATTTTCGTACGCCTTATACGCGAGTCGATAGCGCTTCGAATAGTATATTAATTCTATATACCTATTAAATCTCGGCTCCTAGACTACTAGGACTAAGAAGTACTTAAAGCTATTAAATAGCGCTCGAGTTACGTTACTATTTATATTACTAGAGTTATATTAAATAATATATAGCTTACTTATCGGAAAGGTTTATATTTACTACCTAGCTACTTACCTACGAAGTATATACGAACTCTATACGACTCTAGATTAGGACTCGCGCTATCTATTTAATATTTATCGATCTTTCGATTTAGTACTAATAGCCTTTCTACGAGTCTTCTATTACGAGTTAAATTCGTATAAAGCTCTAGAGTACGCTCTAGAGCGATTACTCGTAGTATATCTTTAGTTAATATATAGCCGAAGCTATATAACTCCTTCCTATCGATTATCTCCTAGGAAACTATACTAACCTACTATAGGAGAGGATAGGAAGTATTTCCTTTATTTATATAGTAGATAGATTTTCTCTTTTCTTTTCTCTCCTTAGCTTTAGAATCCTCGTTATATAGTAGTTAAACGAATTACTCTAAATTTCTAGCTAAATCCTTATATTATTCTAAAGCTTTCTATTATACGTAGCGAAAGAGTATCGCGTACGAAATAGATAACGATTAGTAACTAACGGAAACCGCTCTAGTATAGGTAGTAGAACTATACTAGCTTTTATAGGCTTAAAATTAAAGAATAATAGTACTCGAGAATTAACTCGACTAATAGAATAGAGTACGAGCTCGTACGCCTAAAGTAATAACTTCTACGACGGCGAGCGCTATATAGAAATTCGATCTTATATAACGAAAAGCTAAATTCTCTAAGCTAGCTAAATTTAATAGAAAAAGGTTAGAGTTTCGGTCGTAGCTTACCTAAGCTTAAGCTAAGTTAGCGATCGATAAGTAAGAAATCGAAGTCGTATAATTTTAGTATTTCTATAGTAGACTAAGGAGCTACGCCTTTACTTAGGTTAGCTCGTAAGTTAATTTCGTATAATTAACTCTCGAAATAAATATAGAAGAACTTATTAGTTAATTAAAGGTAGTGTATAAGAACGTCGATATCGTAGAAAGAGTATTATAAAAGCTTTCCTAACTAAAGTAGAACGAAAAGTCCTTTAGCGTATTTCTCGTCGAGTTTAATTATATACTACTCGAGGTTAATAGACTAAACTAAGCTAACTTAATAAAAAAGATATTTATATTAAACTACCTTTCGTACGACCTAAAGAGCGTCCTTATTATAACGCTAATTTTATTAATCTATAGGAAGTATTATATTCTTCTCTATATAATTAATATAAATTTAGAGGTTCTTCGATAGAGAAAAGCTAGAGAGAAGATATCTAGAAGTAATCTATTCGATACTACTAGTTATATAGAAGATAAGATAGATTAAACGTCGACGATATAAGCTATAGCGTCCTTAGTAGAACTATAGAAAACTTTATAGATATTATAAACGATACTTAACTAGAAAAAGGAGCTTAGAGCGTATCTTTACTATAATTAACGAAGTTACTTTATTATTAAATATCCTTTCCTTTTCGTCGTATAATCTAAGACGAAGAAGAAAATAGTAGTAGTAGAAACTATAAATAAAGATAAGGAATCGTTAAAAGAATAGCTTCTACTAGAAGTCGTCGATAGAAGCGTACGAAGAAGATAAAGAAGAAATAGAAAGCTTTTTAGTCCTCGATAGACGACTAATTCTTTATAGTTTTATTACTTTTAAATAAGTAATATTATATATTAGTTTTAATTAATTCTAGTTATTTATCGTATAATTTAATTAACTCTCGCTTCGCTTTTCGCTATTCTTTCGAGCGTATTTCTATTACTTCTCGTTTAATTTTCGAATTCGACTTCTTTATACGATTTAAATCTCCGAAGTAGCGAAGATTAAAGTCGATATCGATAGCTATAAGAAAATAGCGTTCTTCTATATTATCTCGAATCTAGTATATAATATTATTCTTAGGCTATTCTAGATAAAGAAGAACGACGTATATCTTAATATCGAAAATAACTTTCTCTTAATAGGCTATTTTAATCTAAAAGTTTATAATATACTACGAAAACTATATACGCTCTTAAACTATAGCTAAGTCTTCGTCGTAGTATTCGATCTACTAGCTCGGAGAAGTAAGAAGTATACGAAAACTTAAGTATTCTCGGTAATAATAGCGAATATTAAAAAAGTACTTAGAATAAAAATACCTACTAATTCGCGTACGAAGCTTCCTTAATAGTACTACTACTTCTTAAACGTCTTTAGTCGTACGAAAGTAGAAAAGTTACTTTCTTTATAAGGAAAGAGAATCGACTATACGATTAACCTCGAACTAAAAGACGAAAAGAAATCTTATATTCTATAGAACTCGCTATATAATATATCTCGAGATAAATTCTTAATACTATAACGTATACTTACTAAACTTCTCGATAAAAAATCTATTAGAGTAAGTAACTCGTTAGCGATAGCTCTAGTTTTCTTTATACGAAAGCTAGAAGGAAGATTATAATTCTATATTAACTATCGAGAACTAAATAAATTAGTAAAGAAGGATCGATATTTACTACTTTTAATCTATAAGGCTCTACGAAATATTAAATAAGTAAAGTAGTATACGAAGCTTAATATTATCGCGACCTTTTATAAAATCTAAATTATAAAAGAAAACGAGTAGATAATAATATTCTATATAAAGTATAGCCTTTTCGAATAGTTAGTTACTTCTTTTAGACTTACTAACGCGTCTAGTATATTCTAGAAATATATTAACTAGGCCCTACGAGATTACCTTAACGTTTTCTACTTAGCGTATATAGATAATATCTTAATCTATTCTTCGAAAATATAACGAGAGTATTAAAACTACGTATAAAAAGTCTTAAGTCGACTTCGTAAAGTAGAACTTTAGGTCGATATCGATAAATACGAGTTTAAAGTTAAATTAGTAAAGTACTTAGAATTTATAATTAACGCGAAATAAGGCGTATAAATAGATCTAGTAAAGATTCTCGTAATCTAAGAATAGTAAGTATTTAAGTCTATTAAGGACGTCTAGAGTTTTATTAATTTCGTAAACTTTTATCGAAAGTTTATTAAGGGTTTCTTAGAAATAATCCTATCGATTATAAAACTTATACGAAAGAATTCGACTTTTTATTAAGATTTAGAAGTCGATATAGCGTTCGTATAACTAAAGAAGATATTTATAATAGCTTTAATTCTCGTTCTATTTAACTATATAAAAGAAATATTTCTAGAAGTTAATACTTTTAAATAGTATATAGGCGATACTTTATTTTAGGTAGAAGAAAATAGTTCTATATAACTCTATATATTTTTTTTAAAAAAGAACTTATTCGCGAAATATAACTATAAAATATATAATAAAGAAATACTAACTATTATATATTATTTTAAAGAATAGAATACTAAGTTAAGAAGTATAAATAAGTTTAAAATATAATTAGATTATAAGAATCTAGAATACTTTACGATTATACGAAAGCTTACGAAGAAGTAAATATAGTAGTCTTTTATTTTTTTATAATATAACTTTATAATCTTCTACTTAAGGAAAAGAATAATATATAGACTAACGCGCTATTACGAAGGAAATAAAATATATCGAAAAGAAAGAAAGACGATTAACTATAGTATTATATAATAAGACTATTAAAGCTAAAATTCTTCGACGCGAAAGAAGCGATTTAAGTAGCTTTCGTATAAGTAGAAGAACTTTCTACTAGAAATTAACTAATAAGTAACGTAGTTAATATTAATTAGTTTACGATAGTAGAATTAGACGAAATATATAAGTAAATTAAGGATTTAATTACTTAAGAAGTACCGAAGTTTCTATCTTTTCTAGTAATAAAAGTATCTATCGCTAAGTATATAATTAATAGTTAAAGAAATATACGCTTTTATAGAAGACTATAGATTTTAAACTTAAAACCTTTATATATATTTCTAATTTAGGAAATCTATAACTTAATAATTAGCGAATACTTCGAGTAGAAGGTAATAAGCTTTTTAATAGTAAGATAATTCTTCTAGCCGAATATACTATAGAATATCTAATAATTTATATAAAACTATAATATCTATAAACGAATAAAAGTCTAGAGGAAAAGGAAATAAGAATTCTTAAAACCTTTCTTTATACCGAACTAAATATAGAGCGAAATATTTATTAACTTTATTACGAAGCTCCTAGAAAATCGAGACTATATAAATTTAGCGGTAATTACGAATCGACTAGGAAAAGAAATTATTCTTAAATTAATATATATAATTAAGTCTTAAGATATAGTATTTCTATTTCTACGTATATTTTATAAGATCTACGATTTACTAAGAGCTATTATATCGAATAGAGGGATCTAGTTCGTAAGCGCTCTATAGAAACGAATATATTAACTACTAAATATTATACGCCGATTATTTACTATATATTACCTTAAAACGGACGAATCTACGAAACGAATAAATTAAACGATCGAGACGTACGTATATATATTTATAAACGAAGCCTAAGATATTTAGGTAGAATTACTACTAATTACTAAGTTAGTAATTAATAATAGAAACGCTTAATCGACTAGTATAAGTCCTTTCTTCCTATATTATAAATATAATATCGACTTTATATAACTATAAAATAAGCTCCGCGAAGATAAAGAAGGAAATAGCCTAATATAATAGGATAAAGAAATCGTACGAAAACTCTAGAAGACGAGAAAATAGACTTAAACTTCTATAGTCGTTACTTAATAAGAATAAGAAGAGATTATAAATTATATAAAATAATAGTCGATAGAGTTTCGCGTAGACGATAAGATCTAGCTCGACTTAAGAAACGTATATATAACGCGAAAGAATAAGAAGCTTAATTAAAAGAATATAAAGTATATTATAACTAAAGTTATCGAATTATATAGCTATTATCTTAATACGCTAAAAGAAATTTATAACGTATTCTATTCGAATCTACTATATATAATATCTATAAATTTATTACCTTTATAAGTTACTAACGATACTTAATCGAATTCTATTATTATATAGAACGAAGAAGAATACTAGATTAAAAGAATTATTCGCTATAAATTCGTACGAAGAAGTCGAGAGTCTTAAAGATAGTACTTAGTAAAATAAACGAAATATATAGAACTAATCTAGAAATCGAAATTATCGCTCTAGAATATCGTAGCTTTAGATATATACGAATCGATAGCGAAATAATCGGCTTTCTAATTACTATACGAAAGTAAAGAGAAAATATATATAAAGGAACTATAAGAATAATAAAATATTTAATTATACTATATATATTTAACTTATTTAGTTATCGTATAACGAAGCCTAACCGCTATATTAAGATATAAGCTATAGTTAAGTATAGAAAATATTCTTTATCTACTAAGACTATACTAATATCGAAGTTAGTACTATACGAGAATAAAAGAATAAAAGAAATATTATATATATCTATCGTTAGGAGGCGAACCTTTTTATAACTAACTCGTTAAAGCGAGAAGGAGGAGGAGGAGAGAGGAGCGCCTTACGGATAGGAGGGGGAGCGTCGTCGTTATCGGACGAATTCGACGATAATACTATAATACTACTATTATCGTCTTTATCGCGCTCCGTATAACGAGAACCGCGGTCTAGCTACTTATAGTTACCGTATATACTATCGAAGGTAATAAGGAAGCTCGAACTCGCGCCGAAAAGAAATCGAATAATAAATATATAGTACTACTACTATAAAATAAACTATACGGGTATAATAAGTACCGAAGGCGACTCGTACGCTACTACAACGCGAGAAGTACCTAGCCTAGACGCGTCCTAGTACGCGCTAAACGAAAAGACGCGTTAAAACGCGAGAAAGGAAGATCTAGAACTATAGAAAGAGGAATAAATAAGCTTACGATAGCTAGGTAAAGATATAATAGTAATTAAGAGAGGTCTCGAAGATAAGAGAGTAGAGTTATAGTAGATAACTACTCTAGAAAAGCTCGTCGTCCGCGTAACGTACGCGGTACGTAATAACGACGTATTATAGAAAGGAATCGATAGTAGACTTAAGGTAATTAAGAAGATACTTAAGAAAGTACTATTAATACTAATAGCTCCTAGATCGAAGGCCTTATAAATAGCGATAGTAGCGATAAATATATAATAAGACTATATAACGACTACGAGTAGGACGGAAAAGTTTATAATTAGAGTATTAATATTCGATATAAAAGATAGAAATAAGAAGAATATTCTTCGAAGCGTTAAGAAGATAATTTTAAGAGTAGCTATAATACGCGTACTATATAGCGACGATATAGATATAACTATTCTAGACGAGGCTACGAAGAAAAGGGCCTAAGCGATTCTACTAACGCTAGACCTTAAAGTCTATAAATAGAACTATATAGTCGAAGTCCTAGGAGTATTACTACGTACGAAGATCGTATTCGAGAAGTAGAAAGATAATATACGACTTACGACGATAATCTACGACGCGTCGAAGACTCTATTATTAAAGCTAAGAATTATTAAAGTTAAGTAGCTCTATAGCTAAGCGTAACTAAGATATCTACGAAAAGTAGATAAATAGCGCGAGTCTCTTCTAGTAGGCTTCTAGATAGAATAGATATAAAAGAACGCTATCTAGGAAGGCCTTATTATCGGCGTATAGCTATACGAAGTAAGGTAATTCGAAAAGGCCTTATAAGAAATATAATACTAGAACTACTAGAACTAAGGCTATATCTAAAGAGTATATAAGAAGTATACGAAGTACGCGAGATATATAGAATTATACTCTATAAAGGAGTACTTAAGAAAAGATACGAAGGCGTCGTCGTACGTTAACTACGATAAATATTATTAAGTATAGTAGCGCTAGAAATATCTAGTATTCTAGGCCTACTACGATACGATATAATATCGACGAGTTACGACTATAACGTATACTTAGAGTATTCGAGTCGTACTCCGAACCTAAATATTCTCTCTAGAAGACTAGGTTAAAGTTATAGATAATATAAGGGTTTAGCTAGGAATTTAGAGTAATTCGTCTAACTACCGTATAACGAGGATTCTAAAGCTAAGGAGAGAAAAGAA
>NW_013550545.1:6168-12278 GCF_000709125.1 Exophiala aquamarina CBS 119918 | reverse complement strand
AGAAAATCTATCTACTATACGAATAAAGGAAATACTCCCTAGCCTCTCCTATAGTAGGTTAGTATAGTTTTCTAGGAGATAATCGATAGAGAGGAATTATATAGCTTCGGCTATATAGTTATATAGCCTAAAGGTATACTACGAGTAATCGCTCTAAGGCGTACTCTAGAGCTTTATACGAATTTAATCCGTAATATTACTCTCCTCCTCTCTTCGTACGGCGCTAAGAAGTCGCTACTCCTAATAGGAACTAGCCGGGCGCCGAGTAGCGTATAAAGTAAAATCCTTATCTCTACTTACTTTTATCCTACTTTTCTTCTCTTATACTAATTATCGAGGAAGCTTTTTATAAGTACTTATCCCTACTCCTATTACGTACGATTATTAGTCGTTACTAATCCTTAAACGCTCGTAGTCGATATAGTAAATAAGTAAGCGAACTAATCTATTTCCTCCTCTTTAATCCGTCCTCTATACTCTAAGCTCTAGGCCTTCTTCCCGTTTAGTCGTACGTACTAATAGGAGAACGGAAAAGTTAAGATAATATAGTATTAGTAGTATAGGATACCGCTACGACTTAGCGTTAGTTAGAGTAGCTCGCGCTAACTTAAATTCCTATTTTCCTTGCCTTCGGATAATCGCTAGTACCGTACTACTATAATATCTCTTAACGAGCGGTCTTAGCTATATTAGGAACTAACGTACCTTTCGTACGAGGAGTAGTTACTCTAGTATAGGTTCGGTCGTACCGACTATCGTATATTAACGCCTTACTTATTTAGAGCCGGGGTATTCTTTCTAGTCCTTATAACCGTTATAAGCGCTTAATACGCCTATTTCTAGAGTATCGACGTATCCTAAGATACTTCGGTAGTACGTACGGTAACTATAAGTAGTCGGACCGCGGTACTCGTTATTTAGAGCGCGATAAAGACGACGATAGTAGTATTATAGTACTATCGTCGGATTCGTTCGATAACGACGGCGCTTCCCCCCCTACTCGTAAGGCTCTCCTTTTCTTTCCTCCTCCTTCTCGCTTCGGCGAGGTAGTTATAAAAAGGTCCGCCTCTTAGCGGTAGGTACGTACGATATTTCTTTTATTCTCTTATCCTCGTATAGTACTTATATTAGTACTAGTATAATCTTAGTAGATAAGGAATATTCTCTATACCTAACTATAGCTTATACCTTAACGTAGCGGTTAGGCTTCGCCGTACGATAACTAAATAAGCTAAATATATATAGTATAATTAGATATTTTATTACTCTTATAGTTCTTTTGTATGTATTTTCTCTTTACTTTCGTATAGTAATTAGAGAGCCGATTATCTCGCTATCGATTCGTACGTATCTAAAGCTACGATATTCTAGAGCGATAATTCCGATTCCTAGGTTAATTCTATATATTTCGTCTATTTTACTAAGTACTACCTTTAAGACCCTCGGCTTCTTCGTACGAATTTATAGCGAATAATCCTTTTAATCTAGTATTCTTCTTCGTCCTATATAACGATAGAATTCGGCTAAGTATCGTCGGTAACTTACGAAGGTAATAGATTCGTAGATATCGTATATAGTAGGTTCGAATAGAATACGTTATAAATTCCTTTTAGCGTATTAAGACGATAGCTATACGATCCGATAACTTTAGTTATAGTATACTTCGTATTCTTCTAATCGAGCTTCTTACTCTTCCGCGTTATACGTATATTTCTTAAGTTAAGCTAGACCTTATCGCCTACGCGAAACTCTATTAACTATTATCTTATACGATTTATAATTTCCTCTTACTCTTATTAAGTAACGGCTATAGAAGTCTAAGCCTATTCTCTCGCCTTCTAGAGTTTTCGTACGATTTCTTCGCCCTATTATATTAGACTATTTCCTCTTTTATCTTCGCGAAGCTTATCTTATAGTTATATAGAGTCGATATTATATTTATAAGATAGGAAGAAAGGGCTTACGCTAGTTAATTAGGCGTCTCTATTATTAATTACTAACTTAGCGATTAGTAGTAACTCTACCTAATTATCTTAGGCTTCGTTTACGAACGTACGTACGTACGTCTCGACCGTCTAATTTATTCGTTTCGTAGATCCGTCCGTTTTAGGGTAATATATAGTAGATAATCGATATACGATACTTAGTAGTTAATATACTCGTTTCTATAGAGCGCTTACGAACTAGGTTTCTCTATTCGATACGATAGCTCTCGGTAAACTATAGGTCCTATAGAATATACGTAGAAATAGGAATACTATATTTTACGACTTAATCGTACGTATCGATTTAAGGATAACTCCTTTTCCTAGTCGATTCGTAATTACCGCTAAATTCGTATAGCCTAGACTCTCTAGGAGCTTCGTAATAAAGTCGATAAATATTTCGCTCTATATTCGGTTCGGTACGGAGAAAAGTTTTAGAAATCCTTATTTCCTTTTCCTCTAGGCTTTTATTCGTTCGTAAGTATCGTAGTTTCGTACGAATCGTCGGATATTCTATAGTATATTCGGCTAGAAGAATTATCTTACTATTAAAGAGCTCGTTACCTTCCGCCCGAAGTATCCGCTAATTACTAAGTCGTAGGTTTCTTAAATTAGGAACGTACGTAAAAGTTCTAAGTTCGAAACCTATAGTCTTCTACGAAAGCGTACGTTTCCTTAGCTATCGATTATATACTTAGCGATAGATACTTTTATCGCTAGAGAAGATAGAAACTTCGGTACTCCTCGAGTAATTAAATCCTTAATTTACTCGTATATTTCGTCCGACTCTACTATCGTAAACTAGTTAGTATTAACTACGTTACTCGCTAGTTAGTCTCCGATAGGGAGTTCCTCTACTCGTACGAAAGCTACTTAAATCGCTCCTTTCGCGTCGAAGAACTCCGACTTTAGTAGTCTTATCGTACGATACTATAGTCGGTCGTCCTCTTCTTCTTTTAGTATATCTTATTTTCTTCGCGATAGCGCGTCGGCTTATACGTTATTCTTTCCTTTAAGGTAGAAAATCGTAAAGTTATATCGTAAGAGAATAAGAAACTATCGTATTTACTTCTTCGTAAGCTTTCGTACGATTATAAAGTACTCTAGATTCTTATAATCTAATTATATCTCGAACTTACCTATATTCCTTAACTTAGTATTCTATTCTTTAAGATAACGTATAATAGTTAGTATTTCTTTATCGTATATTTCGTAGTTATATTCCGCGGATAAGTTCTTTTTTAAAAAGAATATATAGGGTCGTACGAAACTATCTTCTCCTACCTAGAATAAGGTACTACCTATATACTATTTAGAAGTATTAATTTCTAGAAATATTTTTTTTATATAGTTAAATAGAGCGAGGATCGAAGCTATTATAAATATCTTCTTTAGTTATACGAACGCTATATCGACTTCCGGATCCTAATAAAAAGTCGAATTTTTTCGTACGAGTTTTATAATCGATAGAATTATCTCCGAGAAATTCTTAATAAACTTTCGATAGAAGTTTACGAAATTAATAAAATTCTAGACGCTTTTAATAGACTTAGGAGCTTACTATTCTTAGATTACGATAACCTTTACTAGATTTATTCGTACGCCTTATTCCGCGTCGATAATAAATCTTAAGTACTTTACCGACTTAACTTCGAACTCGTATTTATCGATATCGACCTAAAGCTCTACTTCGCGGAGTCGACTTAGAACTTTTCGTACGTAGTTTTAATACTCTCGTTATATTCTCGAAGAATAGATTAAGATATCGTCTACGTACGTCGAGTAGAAAATATTAAGATAATCTCGTAAGGCCTAGTTAATATACTTCTAGAACGTACTAGGCGCGTTAGTAAGTCTAAAAGGAGTAACTAGCTATTCGAAAAGGCTATATCTTATATAGAATACTATTATCTATTTATCTCCTTCTACGATTCGGATTTTATAAAAGGCCGCGATAATATCGAGCTTCGTATACTACTTTACTTATCTAATATTCCGTAGAGTCTTATAGATTAGTAGTAATAAGTATCGATCCTTCTTCGTTAGCTTATTTAGCCCTCGATAGTTAATATAGAATCGTAATCCTCTTCCTAGCTTTCGTACGAAGAAAACTAGAGCCGCCGCTAACGAGTTACTTATTCTAATAAATTCCTTATCGAGGAGTTTAGTAAGCGTACGCCGTAGTACTAAGAATTCGTCTCGAGATATATTATATAGCGGGCCCTACGAGACTTAAGGTTTCTTTTCGTCTTCTAGTTCGAGGTCGATCGCGTAGTCGATTCCCTTCCCTCGTAAAGGGAGTAACTTCTCTACTTTCGTATAACTAAAGACGTCTAAGAAATAGTAGTACTATTAAGGAAGCTTCGTACGCGAATTAGTAGGCGTCTTTACTCTAAGTACTTTTTTAATATTCGCTATCGTCGTCGAGAATACCTAGGTCTTCGTACGCTTCTTACTTCTCTAAGCTAGTAGACCGAATACTACGACGGAAACCTAGCTATAGTCTAAGGGCGTACGTAGTTTTCGTAGTATATTATAGACCTTTAGATCGAAGTAGCCTATTAAGAGAGAGTCGTTCGCGGCGCTAAGACGTACGTCGTTCTTCTTTATCTAGGGTAGCTTAAGGATAATTTCGTACGCTAGGTTCGGAATAATATAGAAGAACGCTATTTCCTTATAGCTATCGATATCGACTTTAACCTTCGCTACTTCGGAAATTTTAGATCGTACGAAGGAGTCGAATTCGAAAATTAAACGAGAAGTAATAGGAATACGCTTAAAAGAATAGCGAGAAGCGAAGCGAGAGTTAATTAAATTATACGATAAATAACTAGAATTAATTAGAGCCGATATATAATATTACTTATTTAAAAGTAATAAAACTATAAAGAGTTAGTCGTCTATCGAGGGCTAAAAAGCCTTCTATTCCTTCTCCGTCTTCTTCGTACGCTTCTATCGACGACTTCTAGTAGAAGCTACTCTTTTAACGGTTTCTTATTATCATCTATAGTTTCTAGTACTACTATTCTCTTCTTCGTCTTAGGTCGTACGACGAGAAGGAAAGGGTATTTAACGATAAAGTAACTCCGTTAGCCGTAGCGAAGATACGCTCCGAGCTCCCTTCTCTAGTTAAGTATCGTTTACGATACCTATAAAGCTTTCTATAGTCCCGCTAAGGACGCTATAGCTTATACTATCGACGTTTAATTTATCTTATCTTTCGTACGACTAGTAGTACCGAATAGATTACTCCTAGATATCTTCTCTCTAGCTTTCTTCTATCGAAGAGCCTCTAGGTTTATACTAATCGTATAGAGAAGAGTATAGTACTCCCTATAGGTTAATAGAATTAGCGTTATAACGAGGGCGCTCTTTAGGTCGTACGAAAGGTAGTTTAATATAAACGTCTTCTTTACCGAGTCGGCCTAGTCTAGTCCGCCGGCTTCGAGTAGCGTATAATTAAACTCGGCGAGAAATACGCTAAAGGACTTTCCGTTCTACTTTAGCTAAGAAAGCTTCCGTAAAGCTCTTTCTACGACGTCGACATCCTCGTACGCCGCCTTTAATTAACTAATAAGTCCTTCCGTATTTATTTCGAGGATTAATTATACGGAATTAACCTACGGGCTAACCTAGGTAAGGGCGTAGCCCCTTAGTCTACTATAGAAATACTAAAATCGTACGGCTTCGGTTTCCTCTTACTTATTAATCGTTAACTTAGCTCGAGCTTAGGTAATCTACGGCCGAAACTCTAATCTTTTTCTATTAAATTTAGCTAGCTTAGGGAGCTTAGCCTTTCGTCGTATAGAATCGGATTCCTATATAGCGCTCGCCGTCGTAGAAGTCGTTACTTTAGGCGTACGAGCTCGTACTCTATTCTATTAGCCGAGTTAATTCTCGAGTACTATTATCCTTTAGTTTTAAGTCTATAAGAGCTAGTATAGCTCTACCGCCTACGCTAGAGCGGTTTCCGTTAGTTACTATTCGTTATCTATTTCGTACGCGGTACTCTTTCGCTACGTACGATAGGAAGCTTTAGAATAATATAAGGGTTTAGCTAGAAATTTAGAGTAATTCGTCTAACTACCGTATAACGAGGATTCTAAAGCTAAGGAGAGAAAAGAA
>NW_013550545.1:2560-6073 GCF_000709125.1 Exophiala aquamarina CBS 119918 | reverse complement strand
CTATAGTAGGTTAGTATAGTTTCCTAGGAGATAATCGATAGAGAGGAATTACGTAGCTTCGGCTATATAGTTATATAGCCTAAAGGTACACCACGAGTAATCGCTCTAGGGCGTACTCTAGAGCTTTATACGAGTTTAACTCGTAATAGATAAATATTAAAAGAAGAACTCGTAGAAAGGCTATTAGCGCCGAATCGAAAGACCGATAGATATTAAATAGGTAGCGCGAGTTCTAACCTAGGATTATATAGAATTCGTATATACTTTATAGATAAATAGCTAGGTAGTAAATATAAACCTTTTTAATAAGTAAGCTATATATCGTTTAATATAACTATAGTAATATAAATAGTAATATAATTCGAGCGCTATTCGATAGCTTCGAGTACTCCTCGATTCTAGTAGTCTAGAAGCCGAGATTTAATAGATATATAGAATTAACGTACTATTCGAAGCGCTATCGACTCGCGTATAAAGCGTACGAGAATACTAGAGTCTACTTTATAATAAGATAAGATATATCGCTCGAGAAGTAGAAGAAGATTTAGTATAGACTTAACGTCGCGAGCCTTATACTATAAATATAAGGCTAGCTAATTACGATAGTTAATATCTATAACTTAAGAGATATAGTATCTATAATTAGAGAGTAGCCGAGGATTAGATAAGCTCTATACGAGGCGTAAGGAAATACTATTCTACTAGAAGACTTTAACGCTTACTACTTAACCTAGGAAGGCCTAGGAATTATATATAAGTAATAGAACGAGTACCTACTTAACGAAACGCGATATAAAGGACTAGTCCTCCTTATATAATAGAAAGAAATAATCTAGAAAAGAAGTAGCTAAAGCTTAATAATTAACCTAGTATTCGCCTTATACGAAATAAATACTTATATCGAATACTATAATATAGTCGACTAATAGACGCTAATATAGAACTATCGATAAAGATAGTTATCGATATCGACCTCGTAGGAACTATATAACTACTCCGTATACGATACGCGCTTAAGAAGCTTAACTTCTAGACTCTATAGAAAGGCTATCCGAATAGAAGACGAGCTAGAAATCCTCGAGGAAATATAATAAATAATTAAGGCCTTCTTACTAAAGTACTATCCTAAGGCGAGATCCTTCTTAAGAATATATCTAGACTAGTCGCTACGAGTAGTAAAGCTTCTAGTAGACGCGAAGCGCGCGAAATATATATATATAATATAACTAGAGACGAAATCGACTTTTAATAGTTCTACTACTTCTCGAACTAGCTAAAATAGAAGCTTTATAAGAACGCGCGGAATAACTAGAAGCGTAAGGTCTAGGAAATTATAAACGACTCCTAAGGTCTATAGAAGCTCTCTAGGTAGAGTAGGAGCGTTATAAATAAAGTATATATAGATTTCTATATACTCGCGTTATATAGATAGAAAGAAAACGAAGTAATAATTAATAATAACGAATATATATAAATCTTAACGAAAAAGTTTTTTCTATAAGCGCTATATATAGCGATAATAGACGATATATACTCTACTCGTATAGTTAATATACTTCTAGAAGTAATAGAAGATAAAGTTAACGCGGTAATCTAGGGTCTTCTAAAGAGTAAAACCCTAGGGCTTAATAATATCTTAAATAAAGTTCTTAGAGAAATTAGCTCGATAATTAAGAAAAATCTAGCGTATACGATAAGTATAGTATTCGCGTACGACTTACTATCGTTAAGCTTTAAGAAAACTACTATTATCGTCCTTTATAAGGAAGAAAAGAAGAACTATAATCTACTAAATAGCTATAGGTCTATTACTCTTAAAAATACTCTCGCTAAGGTAGTAAAAAAGGTACTTACGAATTACTTAGCGAATATAGTCGAGGAATATAGGCTTCTACTATAGAACTAGATAAGAACGAAATAAAATAGATTAATAATAAGTATAATTAGCTTATTAATAGTATATATCGAGACTATATAGAAGACGCGATTCGACGCTATCGTATCGATACTTAGCCTAGATATCGTAGAAGTATTCGATAATATATTCTACGAGAAGCTACTAGAAATACTATATATAAAGGAACTTTCGAACTAACTAATTAATATTATAGTAGACTTTCTCTAGAAGAAGTATACGCGAATCGCGTACGCGAAGTATATAAGTAACTAGATCTAAATAAATATAGATATTTTATAAGGCTCTTCTTTATCGTCGCTTCTTTTTCTATTCTATATCTTAAAACTACTAGAAACGCTATAGATATAAAATAATAATACTCTAGAATTCGGCTTCGTTAACGATATAAATATTATTACCTAGGGCGTAAGCGAAAAGGATAATTATTATAGACTAAGCGTCGCTTATACGTAGTATAAAAAATAGATAGATCGTTACGAAGTAAGATTCGCTCCGAATAAATACTAGTTTATTTACTTTATATATAACTAAGGAGCGCGCGACGCGTATATATATAGTATTTATATAGAAGGTTATAAAATCTAGCTAAAGATAAAAGCTATTCGAATCTTTAAAGTCTAACTAGACCTAAAGTTCTTATAAAAGAAATATATTATATAAGCGACCTATAAGGGCCTCGTAGCCTTAGAAACGCTATCTAAGATTATAACGATAACCTAGGGCTCCTCGATAAGGAATATAAAGCTACTTTATATAGCGATAGTAAGACTAATATTTCTATATAAATTATAAAAGTAGAGTATATAAATTATAATAAAAGTACTACTAAAGTCTAGACTTAAACTCCTTAAGAAAGTCTAGAATAAATATCTTCGCTAAATTATAGAAGACTATAAAAGGACGCTAATTACGATTCTAGAGAAGGAAGCCTATATTTTTCTACTCGAAATCTATATCTAGAAGTATATAGTAAGAGGGCTTCTATATACTAGGCGTAACTCGATTATAATATATACGCGAAATATAGCCGAAATAGTCTAGAAATAGCTACGAAGTAAGACGACGACGAGACTAGCTATAACGAAGATAGTACTAGAGACTAAGATCGACTATAATATTCGCGAGGCTAGAACGACTAGGGAATACGCTCGCGGCTAATAAGCGAAATATAATCGAGTAGAACGCGACTAGACCTAAATAGACGAGGCTATACTAGGCTAAATAGCTAGAAATAGCTAGAAATAAAAATAGTAAAACTTAGTAAAATAACCTAGAGGATTCCGCTAGCTCGCGACCTAAAGTATACTCTAGAAGTAGAATAGGCGTAAGCTATATATAGACTTAACGAAAGTAGAAGCGATAGTTCTTATACTTATATAAACGAAAGTTATTAGCCTTAATACTTAGCTAGTATCGATATATATTTTTAAAGTAGTAGCGCGCTATAACTACGACTAGTATATATAGACGATATAGTATATTCTTTTATATTATCTATAATAGGCTGCGCAACGGGTTAGGCTAAACCTAGTTAAAAACCCGGAACCTAACCTAATAGGGTTAAATTAATTAGGTTTTTAAAATAGCTAAAAACC
>NW_013550545.1:0-1125 GCF_000709125.1 Exophiala aquamarina CBS 119918 | reverse complement strand
TTTAGTATAAATAGCGACGAGATTCGTATCTAATATTAAGTTAGAAATATAATAATTAACGTTAGAATTATAGATAGCTTACCTTCTAGTATACTAAAGATATATACCTTAGTAGCCTCCTAAATATAACTAAGTATAGATTATTTAATTCGGTAGCCCCCTATTAAATAAGCCTACTTATTTAAAATCTCTCGTATAAGACGCGTAAATAGAAGTTTTAGAATAAGTAAATCGGTCGATTTTTAAAACTTCCTAATCTCCCTTAGAGCGGCTACTAAAGAGGATTAGTATAACGTAAGAACTAATAAAAGAATTTATTACTTACTACTAGGTTTCTTTCTTTTAGGAGTAGTAGCCTTCTTTTTTACTATAGCGCCCTTAAGGGTTTTATTTATAGATCTTATTAAAGTAGGCTTCTACTACTTAGCCCTATATCGTACTATAGCTCGCTATAAAATTATTAATTAGTTCTATAAGAAATAATATAAGAATAATACTAATACTCGCTATTATACTTAGCTATACTTTCTTTCCTCCTATAGGAGGGTATAAGGTCTTCTTACCTATAGTAATATAGTATTCGCCGATAGGTTAGTTATTATCTAAGTCATCTTTAAGTATAATAGGTTAGTTATTACTAGTCGGTTAGTTATTACTAGTAGATTAGTTATTATCTAAGTCGTCTTTAAGTATAGTAGATTAGTTATTACTAGTAAATTCGTTATTATCTAAGTTAATAGGACTTAATTACGTAGAAGTAGGGCTATCTTAGGTACGGGGTAGAGGGGAGAAAATTTTTAGATCTAGATCTAATAGTAGATTATCTAGGGGACTATTAAATAGATCTATAATCGAGTTAGATAGAACTAGGGTAATTAGTATCTTACTATATTTTACTTCGATTAAACCTTAAATTAAATATCTCTATCTATTTAGGCTCTATCTAAATAAAGCGTATAATATTTTCTATATAGAACTTACCTAAAAGGAGTATAAGTTAATATATATATCGATATTAGTTTCTATATTAGTTCTTACCTAAAGCCGCGATCTAGTAGAGGCTAGAATATATAGATAGTTCTATATAACCTTAACGTATAATAATTTATAGTAGACTTTAGATAT
>NW_013550546.1:0-36902 GCF_000709125.1 Exophiala aquamarina CBS 119918 | reverse complement strand
GGTGTAGATGGTGATATCTGGCAGTGGCGCGATACGATGGTTGCGTACGAGAGGCGGCTAGGAGAACGGGAGGGAGGCGAGGAGGTCGACTTCTGGGCGGAATTTTCGGTGTAGGTAGGAAGAAGGGGAGTGGCAGTGGGTTTTGTTGACGGCAGTTTTTCAGGCGGGCTCGTACATGGCGAGGTTGACGATGTAGGTGGCATTACCTCCGGGGTCTGCGGGCGGGAGGGACTGGGTACTGTGTAAATGTAACTGGCGTTGTAGATTATGTCGTATATTGTATCTGCGAGGACACAGTCCTCCGCGTAAACAGAGAGGACCTCTTCATTGGTCCATTCTTCGCAGGTCACCGCCCTTCGTACTGTTAAGGCCTCGCCGCAAACATGGCAGATGCAGGTGTCGTGCTTACTCTCTTTATACGAAAAGCCACAAGTTGCGAGTTGTTCTGGAGGTAGCTTTGTGTGTGCCCATGTTGACGGATAAGTTTCGAGGCGCTCCACGATGCCGTAGTATTCTGTAGGTTGAGATGTTGTTGGTGACGCGCTTCGCGGTCGCGGATACGCGTCAGAACGCGTCCGTGAGTTGCCTCGGCTGCTTGTTGTTGATGGTTTTGGCGATGATAAAGGTGCAAAACGGTTTGATGTTACTGTTGATGGTACTCCTGGTGCAGCTGCCATTCTTCCTCCTTCTTCTCCTTCCCCCTTCGTTTTGCATGCCTTCGTTTTACAGTTCCTTCGGGTTCTGCACACACTTTTATTTTAAGACCCATATTTGGATCCACTCTCTACTACATTAGGTAAAGCTAGAAAAGCACCTCCGCCAATAGGTAAATCGTATGAAAGAGGGTACTTCTCGTCTTTACAGGGTAGTACAGAGATACTGAATGACAATACAATGAAAACTCGTGACTTCGAGGTCTGATTTATAGCAGCGAGATTTCAGTCATCCGCTTCGCAGCGCTACTTGGCACACCAGCCACAGCCTTCCCACTTCTGTTCCTGGAAGGTCTGCCGGATGACGCCGAAGAATATATACCTCACCAACACGTTGATGAACTTTGCTCCGCGTCCATGCTGTTGCTCCATATTGACACCTTAAACCCGCTGACTCCTGCTAATCAAAGCTCTGGGGTACGATAGAGTCTCGGCGCAATTATCCTACGGTCCAGAATACAAATAAAGAGCTATTAGAGAAAGAAACTATACCCCTCACGTCTCCTGCAATTGTGAAAACTGTGGAGGAGCTGCAAAAAGAGGGAAAGAAATCACACACACCTCGAGGAAGTGGGCGATAGAATTGGTTGAACATTCAAACCTTACAAGCAGTCGCGACATAGTTCCAATGGCTCTGCATTTCGAGAATGTTCATTGTCCAGAGGCCGGTATTCAGATCGATGCGGAGACCTCCTCAGGTCACTAAGGACAATGGTACTGCGCCACCACTCTGGACAGGGAACATACACCAATCTCCGGTAGAGCGACCCATCAACAGTGGAGAGCGAATGATATTCTCGAAGAAGACCGTGATCTCGAATCCAAGTGGAAGCATACTTTAGGTGTTGGATCACTTTTCGGACCAAGATCTTACAGCCTTATTGAAAGATCGGGCTGCCGCTGCAAGCTTTACTTCTAAATACGGACCGGGCCGTGTTCTGGGCAAGAATAGGGTGGTGAATCACGTTGTTAGCAATGACGTGTTGACCATGATGTTCGCGGCTGGTCTGGCGATGTCTGAAACGTCGCGAACCTAATCCTGCAAATCACCGCCTTGACTTCGCCTTGCAAGGTGCACAACATCTCGATGTTGTCCCACCTTCTAGTCCAGATAGACGAAGGCATCCTGAAGAAAGATCTACCCTACCTTGAAGTCGTGTCCATGTTTATCAAGGTTTCAGATAGGGGCGTGTGAAGGTATTGACCTTACCGCTAAAATGATAGCCGTATCATTGTGCTCGTGCTTATGATGTCTACAACAAATGCTGAGGGGCAAGGAATGAAGGGGCAACGACGAGGTTAACGCGGTGAACGAAACCGTAAGTGGTAAGTGAGGGCGAGAAGGCTGTGCGAAGGCACAATGACAAGACGCAACGAAACATTTTCAACCTAGAAATGGTAGACTTTCTTCCCGCTTTGGAGCCGCCCTGATTCATAGTCAGGAGTTTACCCTCCAGTCATTATGCTAATGTCTGAATTGTTTCATGTATCAACGCCTTGCACTACCAGAAAATGCCGGCTATTCCAACCATGCAAACACATACTTTTGGATTGGATCCCAATTTATGTAGATCGGCACACTCGTCTCATGTTTTGTCCAGATAGGATTCTGCCCGATCAGATTCAGCTCTAGATTCTTCATATCGCCACGCATGACCAGAGAGCCTCGTATTTCTTCCTGTGACTCCCACATGCGATATTCGACTTTGTCATCACCGATTTGAAATATGAAAAGCGCGTTCTTGCACGGCTTATACAGTACTAAGCCGCCTCTGCTTATCAACGGGCCAAAATGATCCCTCTGGTTGAACCTAATGAAGGCGGAGTAAATGGGAGGACTAAACGTACCATATTCGTATCCGTTTTGCCGTTGGTAGAGGTGATACTTACCCACCTCAACTAAAACATACTTTTCGTTGAAGCCGCGAAGCTGTCCGCCAGGCACGAGTCTCTCCCATCGAAGTCTTCTCTTGGCTATGTCCCACAGCCTTAGATAACGTTGTGTTTTTATGGCTATGTCATTTTTGTCGGCTTTGACGTGGTAGATATCTGTCCCGGAGAGGAATAAGATTCCTGTAGATATGGTTTCGACTTTGAGACAGCCTTTCTTGTCTTCGCGAGGTGTTGTTGGCGGTGGTCGACTTCGATCTTCTGTCACAACCGTCCGTTCGAAGATGACTAGTTGATCACCGATGTTTTCCAGTGATAAATTACTGACTTTCGACAGCAAAAGATCCCCTATTGCAGAATCTCGTTTACAGGACCAGGATTTTGACTGCCTCGTCAATATAATAGAAGATTGAGAGAGGTCAATGTCGAATCCGTTTCGCCGATAGCTCTTGCTGGCGGTTATAGTGTGATCTGACCAGTTCTCCAATAGTGGCCTTCCTTCCTCGTCCAAACAAAGGCGCATCTCGCCTTGAGGAATCGTGCATGCAAGGTCCCAATTGCCATCTGGAATTGGCATACCGTCCGCAGCCACGCTATATGATGGTGGAGACGATCTTGAAGGCTGGCAGCCCTCTGCGGTCAAGGGCACTAAAGTGTGGTTTAGGTAAGCTGGCACGGTGGTCTACACACAATATTGGCACTTACGCTTCTTGTCGCCCATTTTGGCTGCTTTGTTCGACGCCATGAAACAGGACACTTGACGTCGCACCACTCTAATGTATAAATCTCAAAGTGGGAGTTCTTGGAACGGTTGGAATTGCACGTGTCCGGCGCCAAGCGTTCTGCAAGGCGTTTTGCGGGGCGTCCTACGAGGTGTTTTTTTGAGTCTGCCAGAAGCCTTATGGGCATATCTGTCCCTTCGCACCATTTTTGAACAACCATAGAAGTTTTTTAGCGCTAACATGAAACAGAATCTTTGCACCGCCTCTTGGAAAGGCACTTCTACATTTTCGCTGCAAGATTTATGATTGGATTATACTGTGCATCACAGAAAACAGTTGCGCGCGCTTAATTGAGATTTCTACAGACGAGACACCAATCGTCTCGTCTACTGCTGTTTCATCCTAGGCATGAGGACATGCATCGTCCTGTTAGCAGAGGCCAAATGGTCATTGCGAGGGGGGCACCGCCTTCATGACTCCACTCCGACCACAGCTCATGCATCGACCAGTGAGATCCAATCATTAGTCGCCAATCACTATGTCACACGTGAGCCATCTTGCATCAGCTTAGGCAGGAATCGAAGAGGCTAAAGACTGGTGGCGTTCAATCATCATTCTGCTAGTATCTGAGTATCAACAGAAGCGCGTGTTCTTTAGGATGGCTCCAATTCAACCGCCGTCGGCGAGACCGATGCCAGTATCGACAGAACAGTATGGACTTGTAGAAGAGGAGTACGCTGTCCAACGAGTAGGAGTTTCTCAACAGTCTTACAACAATAACTGACAAGTTTCCCAGTTTCGACTTTTGACCATATGTATTTTCTTCAATAAAACTCCCGGAGAGTGAGCCACACCTGCAGCCCGACGCTTTCTTGTACAGTTTTCAGATCCGAACCATCTCGCACGAGCCAAATATGAGGAGACTATCGTAGTTTTTAAGAACCTTAGATTGTTTCACCAGGCAGAATGGGTAATTAATTTGGCAAAGGGCTAGATATCGACCTTCCAGAGGAGGAGTGGCTGATGTGAAAAGTGGCGCTGCCTAGCGGAACAGGACGCTGATCTCTTGGCGCTATGAGCCAGACCCCAAAGTCACGAGGTTACTCATATTATTATCGATACTAATCGGTAAATACGATAAGTACCCATTTTTATGAGAACTTCTCTATTTATTGGTCTAGCCATCACTTTATGCTTTACTTAATGTAGTGTATTATGGACTCTTGGTGGATCAAAATATGGGTCTCAAAATAAAAGTGCGTGTGCAGAACCCGAAGGCGCAATTGCAAACAACTACGCGTATCAAAGCGGAACATGTATTTGAGTTTTTTGATTCTCTGAGACATGCTCACATCTGTCAGAGGTCGCAATTTGATCTTACATCATCTCTAAATTACTCTCGAACGTGTGGTTGCGACGACCCCGTTTCCCATCGTGAGGGGGCTTGAATGAACTAGGATACCAAAAAGTTCGATTTGTACGACCTGATTCGAGCTCCAAATCCGGGCGATTTCTGAATGTTGACAATGTCATCGGATCGAGGACGTTAGAATACTGTACGTACTGTAGACACTGTGTATGTAGAACACCTTGCTTGCTGTGCCGTAATCCAATGCAATTTTTGGCTTGTCGCGCGACCCCATTCGTCAATCACCAGTACCAGTACTCGGGAGATGTATGGAAATCACAAAAGGGTGCCAGTGATCTTTCGACGGTTGACCGGGGTTCTTCACTGCCATTCCTATGGTACATACAGAGATAGAAACTGCGTGACGTCGGTACGGGCGTCGACCTTGCGGTTTGAGGATCGATTAACCGAATTTTGCCATCGTGACGCCATGACAATTACTGTAGTAACGAATTTAGGACCTCCAAAACTATTACATATACATACAGCTACATACTTGAGACTTTATGCTTCGCCTAGTGAACACAGCTCATCACAGCAACGAATGCCCACGCTAAAAGTGCCAGAAGTAACTATATTCAAGTATTTCTTGGAATATCATGCATCAAAACGCAACACGAAATTTTGCCGAATTTGGGCTTAGTGTTGCATCGGTTACATCGGTTATATCGCAAGCTTATTAGGGGGTTATAAAGTTAGGCGACTATATATATACATCTGCTGACCTCCTAATCTACAACTCAAAAACCTGACTTACTACTAGATTAATTCGCTGTTCATCTATTCGTTCTGCGCGTCTCGAGTGATACATATCCTCAAAGATCCGCCTTCACGCCATGGTGTTCAGGATTAGATATTCTTACACAGTATTTGCTATTGAGCTCTTTCTTTCCTCATCCGTATTCAAGAGCTAGGTGCTTCGGATCTTTGGCCGGAAAATGTCGAGAAAGGTGTACATCTTCGAACAGCTAACCCTTCTCAGAAAGGCTGGTTAATGGCTGACCCTGGTCGATGCCATCCCGCGTTTTCTTTTCCGCCCACTGTCCTTTTCGATTGTCCTCTGTAGTATCAATGATCGAGATGGACAAGGCCGCGCGTATCTCACCACCCCTAGTGGGAGTAATTCTGGATCATGACTGGAACGGGCCTTGTCCTTCAAGACAATTCAATGGGTGAGGAAACCGAGGGGTTCACCCTTGATAGTGAAATTATTGGCGAGCCTAGAAGCGAGCAGGGACTTCTAGTCCGCGTCCTTCCTTCATAGTGGACCGTTTTCTAGAGCGAGCGCCGGCGTTGAGCTTCGACCTCCCAAAGTTGAGGATACAAAAAGAAGGGAAAATGGCTGATAGCGTGAGGTAAAAGGTGACGGAAGACGAAATAGAATTCGAGTGATGATCCGCCCGTTGAAATGGCGAGTTACTGTATCTGTGTCCCAGACACATCTCAAATCGTGCCATCACCTCTCTACGATGCGCCGCAGAGAGCAATTTGCCTCTTCTCCCATCTCTACAAATTGTCCATGTGCGGTCAGTGTGGCGGCCCCCAATCGCCCTACACCACCGGCTAGAGTGAAAGGAACTAATTTACCGATCTAGCACCTGTCGTCGCGAATTAAGGTAAGCGATGCCCAGTCGGAGCGAGTACTATGTATTGCGTCTGACCGGGTCACGAACGTTCCCGAAGCACCTTGGTTCTTGAATTGCTCTGTTCGCCAGGATTTCTATCCAATCAAATAACCTGAATGAACAAGTCCATCTAGCGGGGTTGCAAATCCACAATCCTCGATAACCCTAGGACTTGACCCGAACCCGACGGCCTGGACCGAGCCCTTGGTCAGCCCAAAAGGGCAATTCTAAGCGAACCGGGGAAACATTTCCTATCTCCCTTCTCTAGCTAAGCGAGGACCCCTTTACTTCTTTCCTCCGCGGCTGTGAAAGTAAAATGGACCGACCACGGCCCTCCTTTCTCCCCGTGATCCCTCCGATGATGACCATTGAATCCGGAACCGTCCTGGCGACAGCCGCCCAATTCCCAAGCGCCTCATCTTCACTGTCACACTCACGTACACCACTCTTCATCTTACTTCCAGGCGCCTCACCGTCCAACGGTCCAACGCTGACCCCCAACACGAGTCAAAATTCCGCCGGGGCGCAACCGGGGGATGTATAAACGTCGCCCAGCTCCGGAGACGGCTCTGCAGGCCGTGGAGCGATCTTCAGTGACACCAACCGCCGGTGTCTTGGACAAGGACGCGTGTTTAGATGGGGTAATACCTTGTCAGCCGATCGACATACCACCTTGTACGAGCGAAGAAGATGAGCATGCACTTCACAATGCTCCGGAAAACCCACCTGTCACCAAAGCCTCGCTGCGCGAGTTGGATCTTGTCTTGATTCAGTCCAACATCAATCTACGGGTGGACATCAACTATGACCATGATTTACACTTCAGCCCCGTATCGGGTTCGACAGGCGAGAAGAAAAGGTTGGAGGCCCTTTTGTATTGGCAAAGTCTTGCGGCCGAATTCCGGATAACGTATCACAACAACTTCGCTACGAGCTGTATCGAATGCCAAAAGAAACGTACTCGAGGCGCGGGTCAACGTAGCTTTCCCCCGAGACTTCCCAGATTGTTGTTCAGCCTCAAGCAACTGTTGACCATCTTGGTGCCCCACAGAGATGCAGATCAGATTGCACAGTTCCTGGATATCCCGCTGCTCGTGCAAGAGGCCTCTCATTCCATGTTGGATGTAGTTCGCCTGGGTCGGTGGCTGTGTGGACTCCTGACAACACACTGCGCGCCGATGCGTGATAGGTCTGCCCAGGATATGGCGGAAAAGGTCAAGGAGGGTGCGGAGACAGGAGACATGACGGCTCTCGTGGATGGCATCAAGGAATTGTTCGATATCTTGGAAGCCATGAAGCTGGATGTTGCAAACCATCAAATCCGCAGCTTTCGCTTCCATCTCATTGAAGATACCGTCCTATTTCAGAAGGATCACTTTCGCGTTCGGATTCAAAACAACAAGATCAACGTCGACGCGTCACGAGAATGGTTCCTCCAAAATGCCAAAGGGCATGAAGGATGCCGGGGGGGTGGGAAACTTCCATCCAGGTCGCCATTGGCTGCGCTGCTTCACGGCCTCGTTCAGATCTGCGTGTCCAGCGATCCGAACTTCCCCGATACTCTCAAGCACGACGTAGGCCGTCTCCAGAACCAACGCGATCAGATACAAGACATCATCCACATGGATCTATGTCTCTCAGTGTTCGACGACCAGATCGAGCGGCTGGTGGGGCCAAACTTCAACGCCGCCAGTCTACACCCGATCCCGGAGGCTCGGATCAGAGAGCTACAGACGCGAATACTGGACTTGACCGATGGGCACGTGTGCTCGAACGAGACCATGGCGGCGGTGTGGTCTCGGCACGTCAGCGAGATCGCATGGGAGCTCACAAATGCAATCGTCGGCGTATGCAAACGCGTTGGGTGTTTTCTTCCCGCGTCTGGGATTGAAACCACCAGGAACCAGCTGGCATCCAAATTCGCCGAGGAAAGACGACGGGGAGGACGCGCAACACTCCTCGCCCAGACCCTAGAGCAAGGAGCACAAGCTTACGCGCATGCCTTCCAAAGTATGACCACTCTAGCCATCTCGGAAGCGCAGAAACGGGATCATTATGCTCGACGTCAACCCCAGCATGAAGATCGACAGTGGCGACAGATGCCGTGTTTGGATGACTTGGCTCGGGAATTGGCGCACGTTGCGGTCATTCATATGCGAGTCTGGACAGATTTAGCGTATTTAGTCGATGAGGCTGAGCGTGTGATCTATCTTGGGGTCGAGGAAGGAAGCACGTATAAGCTATTTTGAAGTGTTGGCCCGAGGTACGGCTCCGCAAGAGGATGGCCGGTTCTGCCGGACGGAGATGTTGGAGCCTTGAGGTTCTCGCAGTGTCAGCCAAGGCCCGTGGGCGTCTCGCCCGTGCAGCCTTTTCATTTCGTGTTTTGACAGGGTGGGATTTCCCAAAGGTACCATATCAGATTCACCAGGAGATTTTTCATCTGATTCGATGTTGTGATAGGAAGCTCAACCGACCTTCATAAGGTTGACGGAAACTCTCTCTCATGGCATCATTCCGCATGCTTGGAAATGATAGGAAGCTTCTAGTATATTACTTCAGTGTATGTATGTGTGCTCCTACATTCCGAGGAGGCAGAAGAAGAAGAACGACAACAACAATTGATGCTTCCACTGCTATAATACACAACAGATGTGCCCATGGCCGGCTACCCTAAATGAAGTGTTCAGCGACAGGGTAGGCCACCGGTCATTACACTGGTGTCTTGTATGCTTCAGTGGCCGTGAAGAGCCGAAACAGATCACCACCGTGGCTCGGCAACAGTGCTAGCCCGTCCGAGCTGGCTCTCAGGCGACGGTCAGTCAGGTTAGAGGCAGCCATCTCCCCCCGTAAGGGAGCCCACGGCTTGACCCGCCAGTCACCCGCCGCGCCGGGGGGATCGACGCCCACCTCGTCCTGGTCATCATTTACGGCCACGTCGAGATCGAGGTCGCGCCAAAGGAGAACACGCGGCCACAGGGCCTCCAGGGTTGGGCCGAGGTGAGGGTAGTGAGACCAGAATTCCTCGAGGATGTTCCACCAATCCCAGACGTCGTCCCGCGATGCCCCGATGACCCTCAAGGAGAACGCGATCACCATCGACCGAAAAATACCGACGTATCTAGACGCTCCGTCAGTGGGAATGCCTAAATGACGGGGGTCGGGAACTTACGCGCGAGCCGTGCGCAGGGGATGAGCACTGAACGTCGTCTTCTCTTTCCGGAGCAGTCGAACACAGATCCCGGCCGCTGTCACGTAGCGGCAGAGCATTGTCAATATGTCGAGAGGCTGTGGGAGAAGCTCACCAGACTGAGCGGCCACATCCTGACCCATCGCCACCATCTGGAGTGCCGGGGCGTATGCCGCGCATTTCAGGCGCCAGAGCGCCAACCGACGGCGGCGACGTCCGTCGGGCGAAACCTCGCCGAAGCGACCGGGGGAGTGGGCGCGTGCCCACCATCGCTCCACCATCCCGGCGCGCCGCCGGCACTGTTCGAACAATGCGGTGGCTGGGAGATCTCTCGTGGACGTCCACGCCTGCTCCAGGGTCGACATATGGCTGACGACTTCGTCGTCTCGGACATTCGAACCTCGATCGTCAGGCGACCAATAAACACGGCCGCCGGAATGGGGTTCGAGACGTTCCCGCCCTGCGGTGTCCGCCGCCAGCGGCGACATCAATGATAGAACCAGGCGTCCGAGACGCCCGCCGTCGCCGGGGAGTGACTCCATGGCATTCTGGTACAGGTGAGCGGCTTCGCTGTACGCACCCTGCTGCGCGAGTTTCAGACCTATCAGTAGTCGGGTAGCCGCCGCGTGGGTGCCGCCTTGTGACCCATAGGTTCGCAGGAGCGTTGCGATGGGCCGATCGTACCCGGCGGAAGGATCGCTATTGTCCCCCCGGTCCTCGAGGCAGGTGGGGTCGATCGTCTGGATCGCGGTGGCGTCGCGCCGCCGCATTCTCTGCGCCCAGGCCCCAAGGCTGCATATCAAGAGGATGATCGTGACGTCGAGGTCGTGGGGCCCTCCAGGGTCTAGACTTGGGACGGTCTCTTCACTCTCCGCAATCGAGCCTGGATCGTGGTGGCGACCCGGATTGGCTCGGCCCAGCACCCGCAAGAACGCCTGGACTTGTTCCCTCAACGCCTGGGGTGGAAAGAGAGGGAGTTGGGGATGGACTTCATCGAGGTAGATCTGCGCGTGTTCGGTGACCGTGGTGACGTCGTGAGAAAGTTGAGCCGGGAGCCACTCCTCCCAACGCGGCGAGGGTCCACCGCCAACGGTACTGGGAGGACCGCCCGTAGCCAGGTTCGTCGCCCAGGGACCGCGCAAGAGGTCCGGGAGCGGTGGGTTGGTTCCGTCCTCGCGGACCGGCGCGCACAGGGAGCACGGCTCGGAAGGTCCCAGATCATCTACCTGAATCGCATGTGCCCTGGCCAGTAACTGTCGAAATTGTACCGGAGTGATGGCCACTGGGGGGTCGGGAATCTCGTCCCCATCTGATCTGTCCCTTCGGTCAGAATGCGGTGAACATGGCAGAGAGGCGCGGCTCTCCGCCTCGGCGATCCCGCGGGTTGGACGACTGTACCTATCACATCAGCAGTCGGACAGACACGCCCCAAATTGCCGGAGCGCCATCGGGGAGTTCTTGTTCTCACTTACCCACGCCTTGTGCTTCGACCCTGTTGAGAAACGGGCTGGAGCACGGCTTTCTCTTTACGACGGTGGCCAGGCTGGGACCGCCTGTGGTGTAGTCGGCGGTTTGGGGAAATGGGTCTCATGTCGGCAATGCGGTGGATCAGGGACGGGGAATCACGAGATCAAGACAAGAGAAATATAGACAGACACGCCGAAGTCAAGTGAGGTCCAACTGGCAATCAGGAGGGTGACGAAGGGTATATATATGCGTCGAGTGGCGGCCGAGAGCCCCCACTACACCGTCTCCTAGGGCAGGCTGCTCTCGGGGGTGCATCCCCTGGTAATCCGACGCCATCAACATCTGTGACGGCGTAATCATACACTAGATTAAAGGCAAGCCCTCGAGAGGCGCGATCGTCGCCGCATCGGGCCGCTCGACCACCACGGCCCACACCACTCCAAACCCTGGTCGCCATAATCGTCCGTAGCAGGGACACTCGAGAAATGGCGTGGCGCGCCGGAAGACCAGAGCCGGGCGCTAGATCTCCTCCCGAGGGTTAGATGTGCAGGCATTACCGCTAAAAACCTCCTTTCTCTCTTCTACTTTGACGACATCAGAAATCGCCAGAGTGGCCTCGAGTGAGATTGGTGATGGGCTCGATGCCCCTGCTACGAGCTCTGCTGACGGTCGAGGAGGCCGATGGAATCAGACCGGCAACACACACAGTTCTTTGACTGAACCCTTCGTAGAGCTAAAGAGGGAGAGAGTGGCGGAGCGTCGCCGCAAGTCTCATCGCCCACTGCGCACCTGAACTCACCAGGAGGGTAACACCATTTTATTCGAGAGTGTTTTTATCATCCACCCACGGCAACTTGGAGCGATAAATTCGTACAATTACCATGACTCCTTTCTCTCCTGCTGCACAATGGGATTCGTAAGATTTCCCCGAGGCGCGCCTATTCCGACGGAGTAGGGTATCCCTTGTGGGCTCCGCCCCTTTCCCTCGCTCTCTCGGTGCCGTTGATGAAGACTTCGAAACTACGAGCTCAGCAGTCCGCCTCCATCACACCCAGAGAGATCGGGATTGATACAATTCGCAGAATGGGACCCTGGGAGGACGGATGATGGAGACCCGCCAACTAGTATACACCACTCGAGACCCGCCGAGGTTATCCTGGATCAGTCACTGACGGGATTCTGGTCCAACACCAACTAGTCGACATCGAGCACAGCCATTTGATCGAATTTTAGATGCATACGAGCGGATCAGAGAAGGCTTACCTCTGGACTCATAGCCCTCTAGTCTGGTGACAACCTTTTCCATCGGCGTGGCACGGATTTGAGGCCAGGGGTTGATGCAATTTTGAACAATCATAGGCGGCGTAGACGGTTCGTTGAATCGTGATGTCTACTCCTACACGCACGCCAGTACGAAAGCGATCGCGGCACTACAGCAACCTGCCGAATCGAACTGGCCTCAACGCTCCATGGACTGTCACCATTTTTTACTTGATTAGGCGGAGGAACAGCGCAAGGCTGAGCGCCTAGACCCACCCAGATGTGGTTCATGTATCTCCAATCGGTTCTATCCTGGCCTGCGAGTAACTTTACAGCCCCTGACACGGATTCAATGTCTATTTAGTCTTGTATGTTAGGCCTCGTCTAAGCAGCTGTCGAGGTCCGAGAACACTAAGATGAGTGTCAACGAAAGGTATCAGGAAATCTTTGACGGTGACCATTGGCATGTCTTTAAGGTTAGGGTCGCGGGATATGTTTAACTGTAAATCCTATAATATCCTCAGAGGCTTTTCGCTATGTTTGAAATTCAATTTGACCTGAAAATATTTAACGTAGGCTGTCGCATTCTATATTACACGTACTTCACCCTTTAGCGCTCTACTCCGTGTAAATAGCGTGGTGACTTTGCCCGACTCTGCGGGCGTGGCAAATATGGCCATTCTCGACCTCGCCTTTCTCCCTCTCTTCGGCAACGACGGCGTGAACATTATCCACCTCGATGATTGGCACAACGAGGATATGAGGGAGCCCTCTAAGACCGCTCACGGCGTCGACACGTTCTTCCGCTTTGCAGAGGTCGTCATTATCAGTGTATCCATCATTGCCGGCATCGTCGTGATCGTGGGCCTGTGTTTTGTTGTCATGGTAATTGTGGACGCGGTCAGCGACCGACCAGTGGCGACAGGAAAAGGGTCAAATTTCCCCCAGGTGCCACGAGACGGATATGGTGAAGAAATGGGTAAATTGAGAAACCCTGGCGGATGAACGGTGGTCGTTAGGGCTACATTAATGGGGGTCACAATGGATGATGTAGTAGCTCAAGAAGCAAGGATGGGAGAAGGGCCACTCTCAATGAGTAACAAGGTGTAAGTAGTGAGGTGGCGAATGCTGTAAGTGCCACGCACCGATCCGTTTCTTGGTTTTCATCATTTCTAAGTTAATTCCCTTTGAACGCCTCTCGAGCGGCATTCCATTGGCGTGGAAATGTTCAAGAATCCTCCGCAGGTCCGGCGCGTAGCCCAAAGTGGCGCTCGTGGCTCTAGCCTCCACACCTGTCACGTGAACCGTCGCGTAGCAGTGAGACCCTCACCTCAAGGCCGTAATTTACAAAAAGAGGAATTCGCATCATCCCAGCCGAGACCCGTTCCCTTCCAGGCGAATGATCCTAGTTTCATCGGATGGACAATGTGCCCCGCCGCATGTCGCGGGTTGGCGACCCGTTCCGTGAACGGCGCCATACTATAGAGATATTATTACTGGGATTCTGGCTCTGCTATTGATCGCCCGCGGCGGGACCCATAAGAGGGGCCTTCATCAGGTTTAACAAATACCATGTCCTTCGACCTCTAATCTATTGGCCCCCAGTCGTTAATGGGATGCTTATCGCGACAATCACGATGATTCTTGCATCGAAGGTTTTGCTCTCTCCAATACGCCCGCATCTTCTTCTTCTGTCTTCGGAATCTCGGGCTGCGTGTGTTGATCTTCGCGCGGCGGAAACGCAATGAAGTTTGATCGTTGATCAGGTTTTCCCATTGGCGTAGCTTGTCTGAAAGTAATTTCACATCGTGATCTCCATCGTGATCTCCATCGACGAGGGATTGGAATTCTCGGAAGAGCTCTAGGGACTCCGGATGATGGTTGGTGTCCAGGATCTGATGCATGCAATCTAATATCCCCAGCGAACGCCTCCGGTATTGTCGATGGAGCCAGTATGTGGCGCCGGTCAGGAATGACGTGACCAGTTGCTGTCGTTGGGCGAGGCTGAACGTCGAGTATCGATCCAGGATGCGGACGTGGTCGACACCATAACAGTCTCCTTGGCTGAACTTTTGAACGAACAGCCCGTGGAGCGGCAAGCCGAACTCGAGACCGAGCGCACCTTTGTCGGGACCAATCATCTCAATAAGCTGTAGAGCATTGTGGTAGTACCTAGGCTCGTTGAATCAGGATTTCCCGGTCACTGAGGCGACGACTGCTTCCGGGGACTCTTCGTCCACCTCGAATAAATAGTTTTCCGCGTTGGTGAGGAGAGATTCGAGCACCATCAGGATCCGCCGCGTCGCAATAGACGGATATGGTTCAAGTCCGACCTTGGCAATGGCCTTCTTCAATTTCCTCCAGAGCTGATCCGGAGGAGAAAGAGCACCACCGGTAATTTGCTCGAAAATCGTTGGGTCGAGGCTGTCAGGCATTGCGTACCTCCTCAGGGCCAGACGAAGTCGAGGGAGTCAACGGAGAGGTGCAGATTTGGGGGGAAACGTGTGCCTTTTGAACCCCCTCGGCGCACGCCGAGACTATAGGTTGCTGCAGCCTGGCAAAATGGACTAGGCTCCTTTTGGCCTTTTTGACTCGCGCTCCGCAAGGTGTGAAATCGCTCCTTTTACTCCAACTCTATGGACTGTTCTAGTTTATATAGACATTTCCTAGCCATTTGATCTCATGGAGTTTAATATCCATATTTGCTAGTGCTTCACGTGTTAGTACCCCTAGCGCGCGCTAGTTGAATCTTGGCGCCAATACCCGCGGGATGGGAGAAAAAGCTAGGCTTAAAGTTATCTCTTCGCCTTGTAGTCTATCCAGGGAAAAGAGAGGGAAGAGGAGTAGTTAGAATTTGGAATCTTCGACATCACTAGCACCCGATATCATTGTGTGATTACCGTAATTAATGAGGAGTGAGTGATTAAATTTGTACTGACCGAGATCGGTGTCAATCCCTGGAGATAGGAATTTCGGCTCTACCTTGCTTACCCAGCACATTCCCAGTCTCTCGTATGAACCACATTCAGGTGAGGAACACCTCCGTTTCGGGGAGTGGGAGGGCCTTGCTGAGTGGGCGAGACGTGGTTGGGCTGAAGAACTGGTGCCGGGTGAAGGAAGAATGAAAGTCCTTCAGATGGGGAACTGGACTCGCGGGCCTGGCTGATTTTACGAGTTTTGGGCGCACTCTCACGGTCGGGGGGTGTGGCATATGATGCGTTGTTCGTGCTTGGGTAGCAAGGAGGGAGCGCATCGACCGGGCGGAACAATGCCATCAGAGCACCGACTCGGGCACCACACACGTAAAAAATGAACCCCTTGTAGTGCCCGCGGCCAAGCTGACCTGCAGGGAGGTCGCGGACATGGACGTCTGTTTCCTCTATGGTGTCGGACATATTCTCGATGGCTAGGAACCTACGCACGCCTCCCAGGGTACTTCAGAACTGGAGACTCCTCCTTGCCAGGGCAGCTTTCGTTCCACCGACTGTCCATGAGAAGTGGTTTCGTCGTCCTCCTTGTACGACTGTGGTTTTGAAAAGCCTCGCCGCGCCTCATTCTCCTTCTTTGTTACTCTAGGGCCGTAATTCAGTTCGACATCCCCCGCCAGTGACCCTGTTCAAACATCGGACCGTGGTGGTGCCAACCGGCCAATTGTTCATGTCCCTTCTCAGCGGCTACCGATCCCAAAGACCGCGAACGTACGACTTCATACCGGGGTGAGCTGCTAACGCAGTCGAAGATGACAGAATTAGTGTCTTTGCTCGAGGTACTTCTTACTCCCGCCTGTCCCTAGAGACTTCCCGTGAATTCCACCCAATCGCTCCCCACTCCGAGGGGGGAGCTCCCGGCACATACGAGTTTATAGTCCAAACGCGGGACGAATGTTTCCGAGCAAGGCTTTCGTGACGGTGAGTCTGCTGACCAGGCCTCAGCCCGGGCCCGACCTCGACTTCGCGACCCTTTCCCCAGGTCGAAGGATGGCAGTCCCCAATTGCCCAAAATCGCCACCGTCGTGTACGGGCGGCCCGGGGACGCTCGTCCTGAAGCGAGCGGTCCTTGGGGCAGGTGATCGAGGGGGTCATGTCACTGACACCCCGTGTCGGTCCTGGGCCGGAGTGATCGCTAACTAGTGTCGGATGGCATAGTGGAAAGGTTTGCCATATGAGCCGTGGTCCAAAGGGATGGAGTTTCCGGGGGACACACACCGTGACCGTCGATCCGGTCGTGGAAAGGACCTATCGCGGCCCCGGAGGAGCGTAACAGGGGATAGCACAGATCAGGTAGTGGGTGATGACCGTGGAGTCGAACGGGCGTCGAACGGGAAGCAAGCCACCACTGCCCATGCCCACCCCCTCACGTGAAAGTTGCGCACGGTCGGCCCAGCCGGCTTTGCTATGGTATCTCGACCGTTATACGTGCTTGTGCCTGTCCAAAACCATGGTGCTACAGAGGCTCGTCGCGTGGACGTTGGTCGTTGCTCTGTTCTATGTGAACATCGGGGCTTTGCAAACCACATCTCATGGCAAGCTCGCGATAATAGTCCCGCTCTGCTGGTAGCTGTTGAATCGCGTTCGAGCTCACGGAACTTAACTCTGTGTTCGTCTTTTCCGAAACCGGACGGGCATCAAGTCTCGTCGTATGTAAGGCTGTCTCCGGCGTGGCTGATAACCGTCTCAATCTAACCCTTCACTGTCGTGGTGAGCTTGGCGTTCGGACAAGCCTCATTTCTACACGACCGAGCCGCACGGAACTATCTCTCCGTCCTTGCTCGTACCATACTCACATTGCTCGTTCCTCAGTCGGTGCTCGCTTGAGAAGTCACTGACATCGCCACGCCATAATTCCCCTACCCTCGACGTTCTCATCGTCCTCGTGTCACGGACCCAGCCGTATCGGTTGAGAGAGAGCGACACCGCCTCAATCCAATCCAAACAACAAAACGAAGGCTTTCCACAAGCCATTCCTGGAGGAAGTTCAGATCTCCAGCTCGACCGCCTCTTGCGACCTACTGGAATCTGAAACCGTGCTTGGCCCAATACTCGAGCCACGATCCTCTGTAGTCGGACTCCCGGCCTCGCCGTCTGAGTGGTGGCATATTCGGGTTACGCTCGCTCCTGTCATCGTGAGGTGCAGGAGCAACCATGACACAACCAACAAGTCCGTCAATGTCCCTACCAGATGGAACTCCAAATGGAAATCCTACTGCAGATTCCCACTGTAAGAGGTCTAACTCGGAAGTCCCTATAGATCCGTCCATCTCGCAAGCGAGCCCGACCTACCCTCCCTACTCGCCATACCCTCCAGGCCAAGATATGCAGCGTACCTACCAAGCGCAGCACCCTCCCTACATGCAGCAACGTCCCCCCCACGAGCAATGGGGCGGTTACCCTCCGCAGCATGTTATGTCTGGTCCAAACCCGCACCTAGGCGGGCCAGGCGTTCAAGCAGCGCCTCAAACCTCAGCTGCATCTCGACCTGGACAGGTATAGAATGGCAGCGACGTTTGTTATTTTTAGCGTGATTGAGATACTGACCTCAAACCAACTGCAGGTTTATTCCTTCGTTCTAGCTACGGATGCTGAACGGCACAAGCGCAAGCGCCGACGACAGGTGGAAATTCAAAGAATTTACAAATGTGGTTGGAATGGGTGCACAAAAGCCTACGGCACGTTGAATCATCTGAACACACACGTTGCCGCGAAAACTCATGGCACCAAGAGAACATCTCAAGGTCCGTAATCTCTGGTCTGTTGGGAACAGCAGTCGTTCCGTCAGGCAAGAATAGTGCGGAGTCGAGAATTGTGTGGCCGGATCTCGTGCTTGTCGTGTCTGTCGTGGATGTCACTTGTTCCGCACTGAACCCCCTCATTCCACAGACAGATATTCTGACGTGTTTCGCAGAGTCCAAAGAGATCCGCAACGAGTGGAAGGCTCGCAAGAAGGGGGAAGAGAAGGCTCGCAAAGCAGAGGAAGAGCAGCAAGGGGCAGCAACCCAAGCTACTCAAGCGGGTGGTCATTGTCCTTATCCCGATCTGCTATAGAGACAACAAGGTCGCTCTTATTAAACAACGCCAATACATCAAGTCGGCAAAGAACGTCCGTCACCGAGTTATCGCTTCTCCCACGATTGAATGGTGCCAGGGTGGGAACGGAGGACATGCTATCGTAGAAGAAACGAGTGGATCGATCGAAAAGAATCAGGCTCACGGTGCGCTGGTCTGGAGTTTGAGACAATCATATAACTAATGGGTCCGAGATTCCTCGCACTTCAAACAATATTGCTTAATGTAGTAGACTCGCTCGCGCCCGCCCTGACGTCCTGGGTCGCAACAAAACTGTTTTGAACGGAAGCAACGGTGGGTACACTCCAAGGACACGAGATTTCAACCCATCATCAACGACAATAGTCTTCAGTATCACAACTCACGTACACTGGGACTGTGGAGCATGACGTCCGAATCTAAGTATTCAACCCGTCTTGACGTTGCAACACCTGCCATTGGGCAAATAGAGTATACTCAATAGCTGACCGATATCAGTTATGATGCTGAACGTGGACAATGCTACGTGAGGTTGGCCGTCACGCCCACCTCGGCCTGTTGCGCACCTTCCATCTGCCACCGTCATCACTATCCACGACGGGGCGTCTGCGAGAGGCTTCAATCTGCACGCCTGCCAGGGTCGCCGTGCAGACTTAGGTAGTGCCCACGGCCGACACGTGGTGATGGACAGCTCCTTGGTGGTGCCTTCTTTGGACTGTTTTGAATTCTTCACCGTGTGTAGCTACAGGCATCGCAACTACCGGGTATCACCACGGGCTACGGATGGACCAGGGCGCCGATCACCACCAAGGGCGTACAACCAATCTTTGCGGTATGCCGGGGAGTGTCTCTGCGAGACGTGGCCAGTCTTGTACGTCACAGGCATCCCGCATCGGGGATGGAACACTGAGCTGGCGGCGGTTGAGGTGCGTGACGCACCACCTAAAGGGACTCAACATCTGCTGATCAGGTCGCAAAAGTAATTTCTTTGAGCGAGATAGAAGTCGCGTTGTTCGATCACCCCCCGAAGCTCTGCTTGTAAGCCAGATATCGTGAAGGAAGCTTGCTTCTCCTTCTCCTTCCTTCTCTCGCGGAATCTGGCAGAAGCACCGGCGTTTCGTTTTCTTTTTTCATCGGCCGCCTTTGACGCCTGCTGCAAGTCCAATTGTACAGGAACTAACATGGGTCCTTGGTCCGTGTCGACAGTTATTTGGTACGATCCTTGACCCATTTGGTATCCTCCACCGGACCCGCGAGTCCGTGCTTCGTGACCGTAGCCACCGGTACCTCCCGCCGGTAATGCTCTCAACGCCCCCGGTGCTGGCGTTTCTGGTCCCCCCGGGCCATAGCGATACATCGGCGGTGGCTGTTCGACTTCTGTGTATGGTACCTGGCTACTAATAAAATGTTCCGCCTGTGGGGTTACTGTTGTCTGTGTTCGAGCAGTGCTTTCCGCGACAGAGCGCGGTTGCCTGGTGTCCTGAGACCCATAAGTAGGACAGTGGGCCGGAGTTACGATCGCGATAGGCGGAAGGGGAGGGACGTGAGAGGATCGATGCGGTCTAGGTTCGGCAGCATATGTCCTTCCACTGGCTCCCGAAATATTTGGAAGACGCTGGATGGGGGAATGTGATGACGGGTTCTCCCTTGCCCCAAGGTGTCCGGACTGGCTTGTGGGAGACTTTGGGATTAGGATTCGTCTCTCTAAATGAATATAAGGTTGATAGTCGTGGCTTCGGACTGGTGACTTCAAACCTGTTTGCTTACGGCCCCGCGGAGATCCAGCAGGCGCAGGCAATGCAGTCTGTGTAGCGGTACTCATGGGAGGCGACAGAGGGAAATCGATACTTGCCCCTTCCTCATCCTCAGAATCGTCTTGGGGATTGAGGATGCTTGAAACACTGAAGGTTCGGGAAGGCTTCTGCACTGTTGACTCAGCTGAGTGTCGTCGACCAGCCCCTGCTGTACGAGGCTCAATATATGGTCTTGCGGAAGGGGATCCCATGCTACCGTCCATGAGGGTGAGTCCTGGGAGCACTTGCTGTTCTCGCTCTGGAAGGACTTGTCCTCGCTCTCGCAGCATAGGGCGTATGTTTGGTGTGTACACCCGCCGGTGCAGGAAGACGTTGTCGCCCGTAGGCTCGTCACAGAGATTCATCACCTGACCCTATGAGCCTTCGCTTGCGGCTGAAATGCATGATACCCATCGATACAGTGCTGAACCCTTTCGTGGTTGTCAGTCGCATAAAGATATAACAGAGAAATCTCACCTTTTGGTGGCCCTTGTGGCCGTAGCGCCCCCGCCCGCACCGCGAGTCCCAAGGATCAGCTCACCATCATGTCCGACGAAATACTCCGTGCTTAGCCATCGCAGGGGTCTCCTGAACGGCGCACCACCAACCGTCGTCAACTCTGGGAAGGGTTAGGCTAGTGAGTTCCGCGGCTTCCACTAGATCCGTCACGACGAGGGCCCCATGCAACCCGAGTGGCCCTTTGGGTAGGATCATTCTTGAGTCTTATGCCGAGGACCCACGCCGCCATCCTTCCAACGTTGAGCCGAGTCGGCTACGGCAGGGTGCGGTTCACCAGGAAGGGGTTCTCAGCCGGGAGGGGGAAGGACGTCCGATCGTGAAGAAGCGTCTGCCAAGAAATGCGTGTGGTTGCATCGCGTGGCCACTTTGAACTGTCTTGCGCCAGGCAGACCGTCTCACGTGATGGCACCGTGACCTCCTTCTTTTCACATCGTAGACTGGTTGCGCCGGAGTAACTGAGCGCTAACTGGCGGTTCGCGGCTCCACAAAATGGGTCCGGTCGTCCAACTCCCCTTCCACACCTCCTTTTGGGCCTTGGACGCGCTTTGGTGAAATCACGAACGGAAACTCAGCGCGTGGCGGCGACGAATGCTCACTGTGATTCGCGGACGAGAACGCCCCTGAACTGATATTCAATCAAAATGTCGGCCACTGTCCCAACAGCTTGGTTCGGCCGTGTGCCAAGGCTGCCATCGCGAGGAGCCTCGACGAAGGTCGTGAAGGTCCCGGGACGGTGCCGGAATGGCAGGCCGCTCCTGGATTTTCACCTTTGATTCCCCATGGAGTTGAGGTCTAGGAGGGTGGGTCATGACTTGAACGGAGAGAACTCAGCAATTTCTGCTGAGTGAATACAGATGTCTTATCTTGATTGCAACAGGCGTACCGCCGGCCGCCTCTGTTCCAATATTGAGTAGAATGTCCTGAACGATGTTCGAGGACCCCCAGCTGGGAGAGGTGTGCACAGATTTCTTGGACACGGGTTCCCTCTTTGCATCATTCAGAGATACGGGATGATCGAGGGTGAAGTTTAGACTTCAGTGTGTACGTGATCAAGTAACTCCGCTTCGTATCCATAGGAAAGAATATAAGATACACCCTTGTAGTACTGTATGAGGAAAGGCTCTTGAGAAGGACAGGGACAGGATGCGCGAGCTCGCGGAAGGGAAACGTGATCAATAAAAGGATTGGGTGGAGTGAATTTCGAGACATCCGTAGCTGAATTGCCAAGATGAGGCATTGCCTCCTCAGTTCTTATGGCATTGTGAATCTTGTAAGATGGGAATCAAGGCCAGGAATCCATCCACATTGACCACCAATGGATCCAGTTGAACCTTTATCAATGTCGGCACGGGGAAGTAAGTGTACGACTCAGGAAATACGGGGGGGGGAGAGTCGACAGTCCTCCTTTAGAGTGAGGAAGAGTCGAAGTTGAAACGGGTCAAGAAACACCCCTGTGTGGTACTCTAGCGCATCAGACATATCTCTGGATGATGATATCGATCGACCTTGTTCTGTGATAGTGGACTGGGCTGCGCTCGATGCGGGCATGAAATGGAACGACATTGGGACGAGCTCGCAGCATCTCTTCGTTGGTGTGGAGATGGAATGGGGGTCAGGAGGAAGTTCATTCGTCGCAGTCATATCGGCCGCTGAAATGATTGGGGGCAGTCCGCCCACCATTGTGAATGGTGCAGCCGAGGCGGGCCAATGTAGGACGAACTCCCATCACTCTCACTTCGGCACGGTGAAGATGGATGTTCCTGAGACCCTTTACGAGTAAACTTAAATCAGACGTTCCCAAAAGAGGCAGATACGCGCCCACCATCAACACGAGGTCCGCACGGGCCCTTTTGTGCCTTGTGCTCAGGCCTTCATTGCCGGCCCCGTAAGGACGAGCATCGATCTGGTTTGGTCTTTTTGCACCTGAGAACCTAAAATCACGTTGAGTGCTGCAGGCGCACTGTGCAGGTTGCGTACCCAGCGCCAGCACGGAGGGGACCTGCGTGGTCGGTTCGTGTCTAGTACCGTCACCCGCGGGAAGTTCCCAGAGCCAATGGCGACGCTTGGCAAAGTCAGACGGGAAGCACGAGGCTCCTCGCCAAACACTATCACTCGCACGAGGGTCAGGGGTGGGGGATAATGGCGAACCGTAGTCCACCGGCACATTAAGTAGCTCAACTTTAGTAAGTGGGAAGGGCCCGCGGCCACGAAGCTACCTTCAACACATTTCTTCTCGTCACCAGCTATTGTGGTGTTACGCCCCAGCCGGACCCAGGGCCTTCAGTTTAATCATAGCCTAAGGATGTTCATATGTACTGTATCTATGGAAAGGAAGCTTCTTCCCGGAATCCAGAGTCCTGAGTCAACCTGCACAGTTATGCCCTGCACGATATCATTCCGAAGACGGAAGAAAATATCTGTCCGCCGTTTCCTGAGAATTTATCATTCACCGTGTCGATCGCCCACGCTGGAGTATCGAACACATGCCGCAATTTTCACCGGGTCGAGGAAGCTGTGTCGAGATTCCGTCCTCCGCAAAAGGACGCCGGGGAGCTCAGAGTCCTGGATTACCACGCGATTCAATCACTTTGAGTGGCTGCCTTTGAATCAAGCATTGGGAAGGACTGCCGAGGCCAGTCGCACGCCCTGAAAGCTGAGTGCCAATATGTGGACTTTCAGCTTCGACCCTGAGGGAGACATCTTCAACGCTAACCAAATGAGATTGGGAGAGTGGGGGGTAATTTAGGTCTCATGGCACACAAACTATTCGTTTGATCCACTTATGTCGAACCATTCCGCCTAGCGTCCTTTGATCACATCGTAGACCAAGCTCCGTACCTAGAGACATGCCCCGCACCTGACTCGTGCTGGGTTCGCGACCTAAGTATAACACCGAAGCTTTCGATCCGTTCTTCCTTGTCCAGGAGCTGTGACTTCGTCACTGCTTACTTGCAGGCCCAGATAAATTAGCTGGCGAAAACTTCCTCATCCGCCCTAGTTCGGGGGGGTGGGGGCATTCAGACAGAAGGGTAGAACTCAAAAGTCTCCTCACCTGATAGATAGCTGACAAGCATGGGTGCGAGACCAGCTCACTCTACTGGGTCAAACTTTAAATCTGAGCCTGTGACGACGGCGCTTAGACCACCAACGGTACTGTATCAGCTGTCATGAACAATTGATCCTGCGGTGGTTTTACTTTTTAGAGGTCCAGCTAGTGACGATTGTCGTGCTTTGGGACGCCCATAAATGGGTCGCGCATCTAAGTTTAGGCGTCACCTTGGACACTGAGGCAGTGCTGACCAAAATTATGCCGTGCCTGGCTGCGGGTGAACTGAAAAGCTTGGATGGAGGTCCTGTACCCGTGGGACCCGGCGCTCCAAACTGGCGACCAATTGGCCTACGGGAACGACATCTCTCAGCAGGTGGAGTGTGACCCTGTCGTGCTGCGAACTCTCAGGTGCATGGCAACCGACGTTGCCAACTGTCATCCATACACCCTCATGGATACTGAGCACCGTGGATCACCGATTTACCATTCTCTCTCGCCCTCCGACTTTAGAACTTGTAAGTTGAGTCGCCACAAGACCATGTGTCCAGCTAGAGAGGCCCTTCCAGCCCAAACATCCTCCAGACGTCATGTCAAACCCGACGTTGAAACTGGCACTAGGAGACTCCTTTTGTTCGCGTAGTGCCCTTCGGGAGCCTCGCGTCCCCGTCCGAGATTGCCGTTCGGCTCACGGGTGGCTTTGGCTTCATGTCAACAGAATCGCAGCAAGACGGGGAGTGGTATCGCCAACCGCCAGAAGAAGCCCTCGAGTACCTAGGCAATAGTGACACCAAGTGTGTCACCAACGACAGCGTATTTCACAGGACCATTGAGGGCCCTGTGGTGCAATGATCGCTGGCGGGACCTGACCACTGAATGGGTGTCAATATCCCTTGGGTAGTTCTGGCTGGACACCTTACGAGAAACAATGCAGACACGGCGCTTCCATCATGACGAACTTGGCATCGAGCTTGACGCTGATGACTGGCGGCGGCTGTGGAGGGATTACCCCAGCGCAGACGTCTCCCAACTTCGCGGCCCCAGGTTTCGTCGTGGACCTGGATGATGCGAAATACACGGAGGTGTACGAGGCCATCTTCGCCAACCCTATGTTGCGGTTCCCTGACCTCCATGTTCTGCTGTAGAACCATCCTAGATCAAACGAAGATCACGAACAAAAGCATGGCCCACGTGAACTCATGTCTGAACAACATCGACGCTTACTATGAACGACTCCGGAACCTGATCTGGTCTGATATCGTGACGTTAGTGTGTGATGTTCCTCGGTCGTTCGTTGCATGTGGGTTATGGGCCCATGTTACCATCAGCACTTGTTAAGTCTGCAAAGCCGTAGTCTCAACGATGATTCGACGGTGACGGTCCAGGTGATGACACCTCTTCCGATTACAATCTTTCCCGGCGTGCTCGACCGCCATACGCCTTTGAACTGAGTCCTCCGGTGTATAATTGAACATTTGTCAAACTCTTTTGACTGTGTCGTCATACGACCTCCTCCAACGATCGAAGGACAGGGTAGTGGGTCATTCTGGAGAGACGCTGATCACATCCTCTGCCGTCAAACGCCATCGGAGACAGACGAACTCCTCAATGCCCTGGGCCACCCAAAATGGGGGAGCTTCTCAGCGCTCGGAGAATCCTCGAACAACCGGTCCGCGCGTTCAGGCATTGATTCCGCCTGTCGAATTCGAGTCTATTTCGACCTTGGCCGCTCCATGTTTCGTGCCGATAGGGGATCTCGGGCATACGGACATCCTGCTGAATTCCGACATGGCCTCAACTTCGAGAGACGTAGATGAAGCAGAAAATGTGACCAGCGGCCACTGTATCTCTCAAAGCACATCACCCGGTCCACAACGACTGTCCGCGTGCTCGTCTTTGCGAAAGCACTCCATCCTGGCTCTCGGGCTGATTCACCACGACCATAGATACTCTCGCTGTGCCACCATAAAGCTGCCAAGCATCTCTCGCCTTACGTAAAGTTGTCCTGTCTACGGCCATTGGCAGCAAAGTCACGCTAATGCCGAACCATTAGGCAGCATCTCTTAGAGTCTGGTCCATGAAGATGCGAGAATCGGGAACGCCATCCCATCTACCCGTTGAGGAAGCGAATCAATTGAATGACTTCCACCTCTCCTCTCGAGGGAGCGGGTCTGTTCCGTATGTAAATCTCTATGAAAGAACCCCTCGACACTGCAAAAAGGGGGCGACAAATGCACGTCGTCATCCGGATCCCTGCCAAGACACCTTGAATAGTTGATCAAACCTGTGCCAAATCGTCGCCTCGTATGAATAGTGGCCTCGGCGGTAGCAGGTGGGTATTCAGCGTAAGCCTGACAAACACTCTAGGCGTGATGGCCAGCAGCAACCCAGTCGCACCTTGGTCTACCGAATCAGGATCGGGGGGCGCTTTGAGACCTTGGTTAGCGAACGATCGCCCTCGGTCCGACTCGAGCCCCGCTCTTAGCACGTCCTTCGGGGGGGTTATTGATGACACCCATTTCAATAATACACCAACGCCCGCTGAATCCGCTCACAACGTCTGCTGACGAGGACCATCGCCATAGACATACGTCGAATGTTGCGAGATGCCATCCGCACCAGGGTGCTGGGATGGGTCCTGGGTTGTGGTCAGGAACGCGACCTCGTCCTCGATTGTCTGTAAAATGTCATTGTCTCGCAGTCCGGTCTGACTCTCGCTGCTGGGACTAGAATTTCTTTTTCTCGATGTTGTGGGACCATCCTTCATGCTTTTGGAACGAAGCGCGCTCTGCGGTAGATCCGTTTTACTTCCGTCATTTTTACCTCTCAGGCTAGTTCGAATGAGTCCGCTGCCTAGGGGCTGGGAATTGTTGTGAGAGGAGGCGTAGACCGTGGGTACGATGAATTGTGAAGCTCCCGATACAAAACTATCGATCATTCCCTTAAGGCCGGCTATGCAGGACGCCAGAACGGCCAGACTCAAAGCAACTTGGCCTAAGATAGCCGGCTCAACCATCACCCAGGTCAAGTCGCTCCCATTGCCTGGAAGACGGCCAAGGTATGCTGTTTGGGGAATGATGATGACCGGGACGCTGACCCAAGTTAGTCAGGAAAAGTGGCATACGGGTAGCACTAACAGGATCCTGCTTGCAAATAAAGCAATTAGTTGAATTTTGAGATCCGCACGTACTTGGACGCTCCACATGATCACGGTGGGTAACCCCACGAGAGCAACATCTGTAACAATGTTGCCCAAGTTGATTCCGAGATAGACGCGAAACTCATCCAGGCACTGGTCCTGGCCCTCAGACCACGGAGACGCAAGCCCGCACCTGAAACCAAGGAAAAGGGCGCCGAGCACTCCCCAAACTACTATGGCCCCAAGAATGACACGAGACGCCATCTGATGCTTTCTTTTGGGCCTGATGGCCAGGATGAGCAGCGTGGTCGAAATTTTCGCCAGCATGTGGACAAACAGTCCTAAGAGAGTGGAAGAAAAAAGCTCCTGGACAGGGTGGTCAAGAAAGGGTTTTGATCGAGGGGATACGACGCACCTTTCGGACTGTCACTACTGCCGATTCCGAGAGGGCGCTTTGATGTCTCCCAAGGCCGTGGATGCAGGACCTGACGAGGACCACTGACTGTACACACGACACCAGCAAAGCGCTCAACACCATCCAGTCGTGTGCTTCTTGCTTTCCGTTTCGTTTTCTGCAGAGAAATTTGTGTGCAACGCCAATGATGGAGTAGGTGAGGAAGGAGAGAGAGATGACCACGACCCATGACGCGTGGTTCGTCGGGACCGATGGAAAAAACGGTGCCCTCGCTCCATTGTCCATCTTGTGAGATAAGAGAGCTAAAAGGGACAGCAGCGATGTGGGCAAATCCTTGGATTATGGGACTAAGTTCAACGCGACGGTGGCTTGAGAAGTAAATAAAACATGAACAGGAAAACGCTCCGCGGGGGAGAGATGACTCCTAGCACAAGGTGAACGGGAATCCCCATCCCCTAACTAGGGCCAGGCCGGGAGGGCACGAGTACTCTGTACAGTCCACAGTCCTATACAGTCCACAAGGCTCCAAAGAGACCGAAAGCTTAATTTTCACCAGGAAGTAGAGTGATCCAAGTCCGAATTGACGGATGCATCATTACTCCGAGTGGCAAGGTGAAAAGAAAGAACCATTCATAGCAGGAAACATGGGAGTGTTCCCACGCTAGCCAGGGTATGTTAGAGCTTAAGCTTGCTGCCGGAGCTCGCGTCCCCACCTCCCTCTAGGGTATTGTGGGACTGTGCAATTGGATGTCAGAACTTAATTGCATTCCCTCTGACCTCCGTGGCTTGCACTGCATTCCGCAAACCATAGATGGGCGGTGATAATAGTCATAAGTGAGTGACAACCCTATCTTGAAACGCTCTGCCGTTCTCTCTTCCGGTGAGCCGTCAGTGGCACGCCGCGTCATTAAACTTCAATCCTGGCATTGCTCCAGGACGAGTTCACCTGAAAACGATTTCCGGGCCCACGGCACCAGCAGTCGAAACTGAAGGGGTTAGTGTCCTGAGTCAACTTCAACGTGCTTCGGACCCTGGTGATTGATGTGACGTTAACTAGGAGCACGGAGCGTTTGAACCGTGGGCCGTGAAATTGCCGAGCGTTCGGACGCACCACGAGTGGGGGGAGAAAGAAGGGGATGCACAAAGGCCTATATCGCTTGTTACTATGATACTGTACCGTACTGAGTGCACACTTTGGTCCTACCTTGACATGGCAATATTCCTCTGGAAAAGAACTACTGACCAAACGCCGCTCACCCCATCCTTGTGGGTGGATTGACACTCGTCATGCGATAGGTCGGAATAGAGGAGCAACCTGCCGGAGGAGATGATGTCGGGCCCTTCGCGTAAAACTACTGGGTAAGGAGTACAGTCCCTCCGTACACTGAGACTCCGAGACCACCGCCACACAACCGAAACGACATGTGCCAAGTTTGACCATCCCGGAATCAGTCGAAGCGCCTTTGGCACATCGTTGAGCGATCTTCATGCCTTTTGTCCACAACATTCTCCTCTCTCTCCTCCTCGCTTCTTGCTCTCACGACGTTACCAACATACAGCGTTTTGTGTGGCAGCTCTCTTTTCTTGATATTCCCCTACTGGTCGACGTCATTACCATGGCCTCTCAGAGTGAAGCTATCGAGATGCGACAGAGCTTGGGCACCCGAGTGGCACCGAAGGATGGAAACATCGGTGCCGACCAGTCCGCCCTTGTCGGGTCGCCGGAGGTTGAACGGGGTCTGAATAAGATGTTGGGTGTGAGGAAACAGTTCAGCGACGTCCAAATCTTGGCCTTCGCCCTCACGTACATGTCGATCTGGGAATCAATGAACTCGTGGGTTACCCCCATTCTATCTCGACGTCACTAAAGTTCGCGGCAGGGTCATGACGTTCGTCCTGTTCAACGGGGGCCCTCAGACGTTTGCCTGGTCTATCCTCATCGTCTACATCGGAGCAATGTCGCAAGCGGCTTCAATCGCGGAAATGTCCTCGTTGGTGCCAATCGCCGGGGCCCAATATCACTGGACCAATGCTCTCGCTCCTCCTGGAGTGAGGAAATTCTTGACATGGTTACAAGGGTGGATGACGTGGCTCGGCTGGGTGGCGGTCCTTGCAGCCATCGTCAATGTGACAATCCTCGTCCTTCAGGCCCTGATCGCTCTGCAGCACCCGACCTACGTTGGGGAGAGCTGGCATACCGCGTGCCTGATGATCGCGATGCTCCTCTTTTTTGGCGCAATCAACTCGGTTCGTTGGACGTTCTTCATCGTGCCGTGGCTTGAACTGGCCGCCGGTGTTCTCCACGTCGCCCTGTTTATCCTCTTCGTCGTGGTTCTTCTGGTCATGGGGTCTCGGAATACGACGGATTATATTTTCTTCCATCGCGAAGTTCTGTCGGGGTGGAACAACCAATACATCTCCTGGAATTTGGGTATGCTCACCTCTGTCGGCTCATTCATTTCTCTCGATAGCCCAGTTCACCTGGCTGAGGAGGTGCGATTGCCCAAGAAAGCTGTCCCGAGAGCCGTCTTTTGGGGCCTTGCCATGAACGGTGCCATGGCGTATGCCATGGTCATTTGCCTGCTGTCCGCCATGGGACGCCTGGATGAGGAACTGGCGTACGCGCCGTATCCCGCAGCCGTTGTTTTAATGCGCGTGACGAACTCAACCGCTGCCACGACGGCCATGATCAGCGGCATCTTCATCATCTCCGCATGCTCAGCTCTTGGCTGTGTTGCGTCTGTGTCACGTCTGACGTGGGCGTGGGCCCGTGATGGGGGCCTCCCTCAGTGGTTTGCCATGGTCAACCAAAACCATCTACTTCCAATTCGAGCTATCTGGCTGGGAATTGCGGTGAATGTGGCCCTCTCTCTCATCAATGTTGGGTCCACCACCGCTTTCGGGGCCATTCTCTCACTGGCCACGATCGCCCTCTTTGCCTCATACGGCATTGCCATCTTGAGCATGCTGCTCGCAAGATGGCAGAATTATCGAGGCAGCCGGACGCTGGCACTGGGGGAATGGAATATGTCTTGGTGGGGAAAGTATGTCAATTCGTTCGCATTGCTCTACACCTGCTACATGATGGTCTTTCTGCCCATTCCCTACAGTCTGCCCGTCACTGCGGTCACGATGAACTATTCGGGACCCATCTTTGGAGCAAGTCTCATTTTCGTTGTCGCGGCGTGGGTTCTATATGGAAGAACCAAGTGGGCCGGTGTGAACAGTGCAATCGTCGACATTGTCAAGGGCCGTGCGAATGAGGTTGAGCCTCATACGAGTCACGCTTAGCGACAAGCGGTGAAGGTTGTTTGTCTCGTGGTTATCTAGAAATTCTTGGTGTATTCTCTCCCCATGGATCTATCTCGATGGCGCTGTAGAAGGCAACACGTCCTCGTGGTAGTCCGGCGTGCTCACTGCCACAATTAAATTGGATGTCTCCATCCTCTCTCTCGCATTTGTGCCCTGTCTCACTCATGTCCAGACTCCCACTTCAAATCGATGGTTCCACCCACCACTTTACTATTGAACCATTCTTTCAGCTCGATGCCGTCTTCACATGGCTGTGCGTCCGAGAGCAAATCATACTCCACCAACTTGTGAATGGCACAATATAACTCCACCAACGCCAGATTCATCGCAATGCACCGTCGAAAACCCACCCCGAAGGGGATGTAGTCTCGATCCATCTCTCTACTCGCCTTGAGCCACCTTTCCGGTCGAAATTCTTGAGGACAGTCGAAGACCGCAGGGTTATGATGCAGCTCATATGAGGAGCAGGAAACTTCTACCCCGGAGGGAAAGAATGTGTCTCTAAAGTGCCAACCACACCGGGGGACAACGCGAGGGATCCGTGTTGGGTTGGCGGTGCTGATTCGAAGTCCTTCCTGTACCACACCTCGAAGGTAAGGAAGGCACTGGACCTGATCATCTGTAGGAATGCTGTCCTGTATCTCCTTTCTGAGAGCTTGATATATCTCGGGATGCTTCGCCAGCTGGAATATGATGTGTGCAAGGTTGTAACCTGTGGTGTCCACACCAGCAAGTAGGGCATCTTTGCACTGCGCCTTCGTTTCACCCACAGTGATACCAGCAGAAAGGAGCCGGCCCTGGAATCTACCAGCTAGGGAGCTCTTCTCCGCATTCGCCGCACCCTCGACTGCTTGGTTGACGTAAGCGTCCATCACTAGAAAAGTCTTCCGAAGAGCAGCATTCGCGAAGAAGGTGATCCTGACCCAGTCCACCCAGCCATAAGCCCACGGCGGTAAATACCAGTACCGCCCGACTGCATCGAACGCGTCGATCATCCCATCAGCGCGGCCTCTTTCCTCTCCTCTCGCCTTCTTGGCCACCATCCTTCGATCAATGTCCAATGCACCGTACGAATGCCCGAACAAATACTCACTGGCTGCGTCAATCGCGAAACTGCGTGACAATCCCAACACGTCCACCGGCCGCCCAACTTTGGCTTCCATCCCGATGATGTCAATCCACTTCTGCACACATGCGTACACTGCTTCTCTTCCCTGCCTCAATCGCAGCGGACCGAAAACCGGTAAGACAGCCTTCGCCCTGGAGGCCCGTGCCGCAGAATCAACTTCGGAGAAAATGGTCCGGTAGCCATCGACCGTAAAGTTCAGGTAGTATTCTGGTTTGCGGAATCCGCCTTTTTCAACGTAGATATCGGACAGTGCGGCACCATCGGCGATGTCGACTGCGTTTGGGCCAACCACAACTATAGGGCCGTAGGTGAGGTGGAGAGAGTGTACGGTGGAAGCTTCGTCGCCAGCCCAGGAGTGATAGGTCAGCCAGAGCGAAGTGAGACGGGCGCGGATTGGACCTGGAATATGGTAGAGGCGATGGAGGGGGGAGAGTCGGTAGATGCAACGGAAAAGAAGGAACATTAATGCGAGAATGGGAAATGTGGTGGCGGAGCAGAGGAGCTGGAGCGCTGCCATATCTGGTGCTGTTTGTCGTGCTCCGTACAGTTATGTCTGGTATTCAGCCCTCAGCGTTCCATTTATCATCAGGATGAAGACTCAGGGCACAAATCTCGGGCGTTTGTCTGCCCCAAACCGCCAAGGGCGCCAAGTCCCACTTGAACGATAATCAGTCCTCGACCACATCACAGAGTCAACATCATCTAAGAGCACTTGGGGTCTGAAGCAGCACTTCACTGTCACTCAGAATTCTATCTCAGCACCACCAAGCGTGGGCATCGCACCACGATGTGTCAACTGAGCAAGCTGCGGACAATCTCCCAAATCCAACCGAATCGCCGCACGACCCAAGATCGGTCACGGTCTTCCCCGCTCTTCTGGCTCTGTCTTGGTCCTGTTGTCGTCCCTCCCGGATGTACCCTTGGGTGAGTCGTATTCATCGAATGACGCACTTGATACCACCTCACTTATTGTGTTCCCGGTAGGCTGGTTGATGGTGAGGATCGTTCATGACGCATACGCCCGGAGAAGTCCCACATGTAGACCTTTTACTTGAATCGACCTGTTTCAGAGGGGCTTGTCGCTGTCTTTTTCAACTGCCGACCCACGTCGTAAAAAGCCTCCTCGACGTTAATGCAGCTCTTAGCCGATGCCCCGACGAATTCGCAGCCGAGCTCTGGGGCGAGTGCCTGTCCTTCTTGGGCTGACACTTCGCGTACGTGACACTTGTCACTCTTGTTTCCGACCAACATGACTGGAATGGGGCCGGTTGACACTCACCGGTGCTGGAAGGTAGTTGGCGCCTGTGGAGAGTTTGGCTGTCCCGGATCCCTTGGCCCTTTGGACCTGAGAATATAGTTTGTTGATTGTTTCGAAAGATTTCCGAGAGGTTATACTGTAGACGAGGATAAAACCCACGCGGTCTCGAGTCCATTGATCTCGCAGTGTCGTGTGTTCTCCTTGACCCGCAGTGTCCAATACTTCTAGGACGCACGCTTGCTGATCTATCACGACTTGTTTCCGATACGAATATTCGATGGTGGGATCGTAGATTGCAACGAAGTGGCTGAGAGATAACTGAATGTTGAAATCAGCGAAACGGGCATGTGAGGATGATACACGACAAAACCTACCTGGATGGTGATCGCCGCCTTGCCAACATCTACATCTCCTAGGATCGCCAGTTTATAGGGAGTGAGCATCACATGAAAGCAGGGGAGACCACGTTCTCTGCTCGGGCCCCAGAAAGCCGTTAGAGCTCTGGAGGTGAGGGTCACGTGTCACTACCCTGAGACTTGGCCCGCTGACGTCGCACGTCCACGGATAAGTTGATATCAAACTGCGATAACTGGGAAACTCGGCGCCGGTAGGGTAGAATCAGACAACCCGCAGCCGTCACAAATCAAGAGTTCGGAGTAGTATAAGCGACTTGGGCCCCAAGGTGGGTTCCGCGGCATCTATTTCTACCTACTCTACCATCCGACTCCTTCAGTGTTTGACGGAGCTAAGTGCCCCATTGCCTTAGACCTCATCGCCGGAGGCTCCTAGTAGGAGGTCACGGCCGCCAAGGCGCACAAAGGTATCGAAAAGGGAAAGGCGATCTCTTTGTCCATGGCCGATACATGCGAGGACGTAAACCCGACCCTCTGGCTCAGAGATACGACCATCAAGAGGGACGCTGTCGACAGTCCTCAAGCAGAGACCGCCCAGGCCTGGACTGGAGGTCAGTCGGCATGTCTCCTACCTTCTGCCCTCGAGGATACTTCGAATTTCGTGATCGCTTCTGTCCCGTTGCTCACAGCCTCCCTATCGAACGCGGATGAGCAAATGGCATGGAATGCACGATTTGGGGGGAGATGACCGTGCTGGTTACGAGGGTCCTGTTTGGAGCAGGACATAGGGAAGCCTGGTCCCAATGGAGCCGTAGATCTGGAGGCTGACCGGAAGCGCCATAGACCGTAGGCTCGGGCCAGGCGGAAGGTTGGGCTATCATTTGATCGGGTGACCCATCATGCTGGCTGGCGACAGGAGCGCTCACATCAGGACCGTAGACAGCGGACGCGGGGACCAAGGTTGCGTGTGAGCCCGCCGGCCGGAATGTACATCGCTGACAGTGCTGCCTGCACTTGGCGCAGCGGCCATCCCTCGCGTAGTCGAAGCATCGAATCTAGAGCGAGGGGTGAGATGACATCATTCCGCTGAAGCCATTCGACACATACCTTTCTCTGTCGGCAGCGTGTACACGCGACGGCTGAGCGCTGTCTTGGGTATTGCCGAGGAGGGGGATGGTATCTAAGCGGATAGTGGGAGTACGGATGGTAGTACTCCGGAGGGGAATAGTGTCCGGTAGGTTGACAGTACCCAGTAGCATTCGGGAGGAGGATGGCATCCAGGAGGGGGTGAAGCAGGGAACGAGTGAGGCATCGGGATGACTGCGAGCCCGAGGATCGATGTATGCAGACCGACCGTCGTAGGAAACGCTTCGCAGATTCGGGTCCGTCGCCGGTGGAGTGGATGCCATCCTGATGTTGCGTATACGGTTGCTGTCCATCGGGGGTTACGGCTGACAGGCGTCCTACGGCGAAATAGACCTTGGGAAGGCCTCCATCGGACGTACAAGGTGAAGGGAGGTTAAAAACCCTCTCCGTTCACACGACGTAAAACTGTGTACGCCCGGTGTCAGTTGCTGTATGCGTCCAAAAGGTACTGTATGAGGAGGTGTTGAACTGGTAGTGGGATGCACGGGTATAGGATCGATTTATATGCTCTCTCTTGAATTCGCGCAGAGGATCGGTCCACATTGGCTGGTTCGGCTCATCGTCACCTACGGTCGACAAGAGTTGATTGATGCGATCATTCCACTAAATCTACACCCGTCCGAGCGGCCTACGCTAGACCAACAGCCATATCATCGAGCGACCAATCACCCTCTTTAGCAAACCTGCCAATGAATAAATCGTTACTCTAGACGTGGTTAACCTGTCAACCGACCAATGAGCGACCACTCGAGGAGTACCCAATCAAGGCAACACTCCCTGGCAAGGCCTCCCTCCATGGAGGACCTGAAGCCACCAGGGGCGGATGCTTACAGTACTCTACTACTATAAAAGAGGAAGGACACGGCCAAACGTGGGCATCGCCATCCCCCGAAGCGCCGACCCATTTTCTCCCAGAAGCACCGTCTGGCAGCGGTAATGGTAGTTCCGGAAAGATCAGTAGCAAAAGCATATTGTTCTGCGGCCTGTCCTCACGGGATTGTCCGGCACCGAGAGAGGACTAACTAATGGCAGTCGTGAACGTGGCGGCCGCGATTGCCATCAGCGGAGGTTGAGTTAAAGTTTACAGTCGGAAATTCTATCTTCCGATCCGTGGCTTGGCATAGTAAACCCAAAAAGGAAATAAAATACAGCGAGGGTAAATAGTGCTCTACTGTAGAAGCTTCCTCACTGTTTCTCAGCGCACGGAATGTTTTCCAGGAGACTGTACTCCGTCCGTCTGATAGCCGGTGGCCATGCGTCTGATATCACAACATCATCGACCGATCATGCCCGAGGCCAGTGGATCCCACATTACCGAAAGAGGAAGTCACCACACCCAGAGATAGCGACTCGAGTAGATTTGCCGGCCCAGCAAAGGGAAACAGCCGGGTTGCAGAGCAGGGTTTGCGTCCGGCTCCCAGATCCACCGATGGTGACACATCCGCATCTCCATCACCCCCCATAGGCCTGAAACTGAGAGTGTAACCAATGGTCACGCTCGCCAGAGCAGAGCCACTCCTAGAAAGGCCGCGGAAACGAGAGCTGCTCATCCTGGCTGACATCTCGCCGGAAACGGCGCATCTTTCCCTCCACACCCTTCTATGTTCCCACATCGAATATCCGACTGACGCATCGATCCGGGTCATCACGATCTACTTTACTCGACGCTAAACTGAACGGAACTGAAGGGAACGAGAGACACGACCCGGACCCAGGCCTGGGTCGGTGGGTTCCAGTTATTTGAAATAGACCTATGTATTCCATTCGCGAACCTAAATTCCAAGATATCCTAGAGATCGAGTAAACACCTTCGGTAGCGGTCCTGATCAGCACCAGCGTAACATCCATGCGACAATATACGCGAAGCTCACGGACATTAAGCGCGGGAGTGCCACCGACCCTCTCATCGCGGTGCCGACGAACGGTTTCGTCGGGAGCGACGCGGTGGTGGTCAGAGGCGCCGATGCGGCCGCAGCGATCGAAGAGGCGACGCTCGTGATCCTGGACAGGGCGGCCGTGGACGGGGAGTCGGCTTGCGTCGCCTCCACCGCCTGGGAGGTCGTGATGATCTGGGTGATCGTGGTCTGACCGGTGTACCACCGCGATTGTTGGTCTTGCCAGGTGGTATACACCACGTCGCACGTGGTGTATACGACGGAGCTACAAGCGTGGCAGGGCGCGGGTCCAGTCGCGGCCGGAGACGAGGTCATTTCTGTGCCCAGTACCGACGTCGAACCCGTGGGTTGTGTGACTATCGCGGTCGTCGTACAAGAGGTACTCAAGGAGACCTCTGTGGAGGTTGTCGATCCTGCCACGGTAGAAGATGAAATGACGTTGGTCTCGGTGGTGGTGATGCTAGTGGTTGAAGACCCCGGCGGAAGGCTCGAGCTAGTTTGCGTTGTCGTCACCAATGTGGTGGTGACAGATGTGGTGGTGACAGATGTAGTGGGGACAGACGTAGTGGGGACAGACGTAGTGG
>NW_013550547.1:0-43763 GCF_000709125.1 Exophiala aquamarina CBS 119918 | reverse complement strand
TGTGTGTGTGTGTGTGTGTGTGTGTGTGTACAGTAGCACAATATGCCTGGGGACTGACGTATAGTTTGGAGAAGCATAGCTGATTAGAAAATGGCCTGCCTAATTTATTTTGATGGATTCCTCAATTTCTAGACCGGGCTTTCCCTTGTCACAAAAGGCACAAATGTGTCACCAACTTTACCGCCACATCTGCCACATTTCGTATTCCGGAATACCCGCTCTCAACACCTTGGACAAAGCTGTACCAATGGACAGGACGCCACCCCATATACCGATGGCCATTCCATCGTACAGACGAAGAGGAAGGGCGCAGAAGACGTGCGCGCGCTACGCTAACGCACCACGAGCACCCAGCGACCAAACCTTCGTTGCGCGAGCTGGATCTGATGTCGAGTCAATGGAACAACAATCTCAGGGTGGACTAGTAGTGGATTGACCGGTTGAGCTCCCGTGACGCTCACCGATTAGAGCGGTGCGCGACCGACGCATGGCCTCCTTCGAGGGGTGTAAGGACTCAGGCGTGCGTCAAGGTCCTGCCGTGTCACGCCAAGTTCCAGAGGGCCTTTGGTACGTCAGGAAAAATCCCGCTCTGCGGCAGAGGGCCCTCGCGCCCCGTGCATCCCACGCGGTGGACCTAGCCTCCTGCATGCAGCACTCGCGGCAAACGTCGTGGTTGTAAGCTTCCCCACTGCGGTCGAGGATGAGCACACGTTCAAGGGAGGACAGGCGATCTCGATCCTCCACCAAGCCGGTGATCAAACTGGATCGGTAACCCGCCTCGTACATGGCATGTGAGGAGTCGACGGACAATGTGAGGTCGCGCACCCTGGGCGGCAGCTGCTTGGCCAGGGTGCGCGTGGGCTTGGTCTGGAGATCCCGAGCTCGAGGGTTCCGCGGACAGGTCCTACGCCCGACGACCAGCTCCGTCGCGATCTTCAACACCTCCAACCGAGCGAGGGCGGGCAGCGAGACGAGAATGTGACGTTCTCGCGGGCATCGCCAGGGCCAACACGCGTCCAACTCGTGATCGGCCAGATCCAGTTCGAGCCGGTGCAGGCCGATCTGGGCCGTTGCGAGTGACACGTCAAGGTCCTGTAGGATGTTTCTCTCACACTGGCAGTCCTGCCACGTGTGACACGTATTCGTCGGCCGCCGCCAGGACAGCGTCCTCAGCTGGGGCATCGAGTGGAGGAGTGAGCGGAGAGCGTCACCCTGGGCCACCACGCCATCGAGAGCGAGCGTGGTCGCCCGAGACCGACAGGGCTGTGCCGCGTGAACGCAGGATGAGCCTTCCTCGGAATTCTCCTCGGGATCGCCCGGACCGTGGCAGATCAGCTGGCCCCCGAACAGCCGGACGTCCTTGACGTGAGGTTGGCAGGCGAGGCACAAGACATCGGCCACGTCCCACTGAACCCGCGGATTCCACGGAGGTGGCGGGGCCCAATGGCGAGACTCGACGGGCAACGCGATCCTGACGCTCTGCAAGTCCGGAATGGGTTCGCGGGTCTGGACGAAGAAACCCATCCAGTACGGAGAAAGACGCAAGTGCTGGAGTCCGGGGAGCGTCGCCAGCATGCGCCAATCGAACCGACGACAGACGGGTACGTCACAGCCCAAGGCATGGTCGCGACCGACCCCGTTGTCCATGAGATCGAGATTGCTCATCAGGAACACACACCGCGTGTGTTGGCGCAGCCGCCGGTGCTCGCCGAGTGTGTGAAGCCAGAGGTGGACCTTGCGTGGACAGGTGACCCGCGCTTCGACCGCCGGGAGGTCGAGATCGGATGTGGGCAATGGGTGCCATCTCTTGCAGTGTGCCCCAGTGTCATTCTGCCGGGTTCTTTTCTCGAACCACATGGTGTGATAGAGCTTAGGGGTGAAGACCGCGTGGAATTTACGCGACACCAAGACCACATGTCGCGCGTTTCGAGCGAACAGGGGGATGTTCTCTAGGACCTCCCCCGGGAGTGAGTCGAGCTGTGCCATGATGCCTCGGGGTCGACGGTGTTGTATATGTTGGTCGAGGGCCGGACCCCGGTGCGGTATATGTTGCCTTTATCCTCGGCTCCCGTTGAGCCAACCCTCCTGGTCTATCAGGGTTGAGACGAGGAAGCGTCCCCCAAACGACTAGAAGTCGATATATGACCGCCCCCGAGCACCCGCTCACGGTGCCAGACCCAGTCATTGGCTCGACAGGATGCGGGACAATCGTTGACGACGGGGACTCGTTTGACTGTAATGGCAGCGTATGTAAGTACATGACCAAATGCCCTCACTAACCATGACATCGCTCTGGTTTGACCGCACGAACTTTCATTGTGGTGCCTTGTCGAACAACAACCACGGCGTGTGATTCGTCCCCGCTGGTGGATCATGTCTTTCCAGACGTGGATGACGAATCATCGTCGACTGAATTCATCTCGGTATCGCCCTCCTCGTTGGACCGGATTTCTGTAAGATGTGCCAGCACTGAGTGCATCAATGTGAGTCAATCATGAATCAGATTCATTGACTCGAGTTATGAGATAAGTCAAACTTCAGTTGACTCATTACATAAGGATTAGATGTGACGAATAAGAGTCTCCTTTAGAGTTACCAAGAATTAATTAGGACTCAAAGATGTAATCGGTACTTGCACTTATTAGTGCTGTCGGCAGGCACTGGCCTACGTACGGACAGGCATTTTGGGCAAAGTGGCACCAGAACTGCCGAATTTATGGAACATTCTAGTAAGGGTCCCAGTAACATCCGTCACGCGGTAGTTCTCGAAAAGAGAATAAGTTAAATCTGCGTTCCACTTGGGTTACGTACAGTAGTTATAGGGTGATATTTGATCCGTTGTCGAAAGCCCATGGGCATACATACTCCGCTAAGGGAAAATTCCCTACCAAAGATACTGTAACAGCAAAGGATCGCATTTTTGCCAGCGTTTGTGTTCTGCACTTCCGATGGCTGGCCACTCAGATAAGTTCTCCCAGTGGAAGTCCTTGCCGGTCTGCTTTTCTCCTTCCCGGATAAATGGATACTAATATCGGTAATACAGTACATATCAGTAGGGCTTGTACCGTATCGTCTCGCCCAAGACTTCCCCCTTGCCATGTGGCCTCGTAGCCAATTGAATTTGGGGCAATAATTCTTCCAGAAGTTCAGGAACCTTGTCGAATACTGTATCAAAGCCGGTTTCTTCCAGATTTTGGAAACGACATTTCGAAGGTGACAGAAGCAATTCGAGTGCTTGGAGTCTCGTAACGGAATTCCGTGAGGACCGTCATCCAACTCTGTCACTATTCCGTCATGTTCATGTGCTCTCTCGAAACAGCACGTATCGACGAAGACATTTTCCCGGGAATCACAGAGCATCTAGCCTGCACGCTGGACATCCTGATCCTCGTCTGTCATCATTTCGGCCTCCCTACGCCTCTCTTCCGGTGGGATTCGCCGTCCAGTACGTTAGGCTGCTGAGACGTCGGCTTCGGCACGTTTACAGCCCAAAAACGCCCTGGGGAAAAATCTCCTCGCCCCAGAGGTATTTCCTCACTAAGACACGACATGTCAGTCACTCTCACCCTTGAACCACAATTCCCTTTGGTGTACTGAAGCCCTCGACCTGTCCTGGATGGATAGTCTATATCCCGACGCGTCAAATTCGAAGCATGAGTTTTTGTGAATCGGAAAGGGACACAAATCTGGCGGTTCCTCGCTCATCTTAACTCATTCTCGTACCGTGGGGAGCGAAAATTCTCCCGACAAATCTGTGCCCATGCCGAGGCCAAAATTCGAGGCGGCATTGCTTTCAATTTGGGCGTTTTTCACTCTGGCATCGAAAAAGCGGCGACACACCGGATCTAGCATCTTGGTCCACCTTGGGCTAAACAGGCACAGAGTCACGAGAGTGTGATTAATGATGCATCTTGAATATTCGAGAAATGCAACCGCTTCTTCGCTATATATGTTCGTCTTTGGACCCAGCTCTTTCTGGTCGGCTTCACCGAGCTCGTGAGATTTACGTCGACTTATCATGAGGGATTTCCTCCAAACCGTTGTCGCTCTCCTGCAAAACCCGTCGGTTTTCATCGGTGTCGGGATCATTCTCCTTCTTTGTCACGTCCTGATGAACATTCCTCAGCTCCTCTTCCGCCTCCTCACCGGGCTAGTCGGATCTTGGCTGATCATGCTTTTCAAAGGCTTCATCTTCAAGCTCATCGTGGCCCGTTCGTGAGGACACGAGCCGAAATATCCCACGGAGGATCGACACCTCGCCCTCGCGCACAAAAGAAGTGAACCCGAAACTCGAAGGCCAGCATCAACCCACATCCATCCTCGGCCAAAACAACTTGCCGCACCAGGCCGAAGTTGCCGTTGCCAGTCTAGAATGGGAATGCTGACTCCTAAAGCGGTCCGGTCGTGTCGCCTTCGAGTTGCCATAGGCCAGAACATGGCCTCTCGGGAGTTACGGCCCAAGGAGGCACCACACCGTTGATCACTTGAGAAAAAAAAATCCTAAAATAACGCGCTTGGAGGTCGATCTGCTTGGATATGAATAAATTTACAGCACAGTATGTGCCCCTTTGAGGATCTATTACAAGAGCAGAGATTTTTCATTTATGCTGTGTTGTGAATATGTGGCTTTCTGCGCCGTGAACCAATAAAGGGCTTTTCGAAAGAACGAAGTAAATAACCCACTGTAGATCATTGAGAAGCAGGCCCTCCGAAGTACGCGCCAAGCCGCACATGATCTGGGCTTGGCGCTGAGTTGACTAATTACGGTCATCTAGTCTTTATAACTTCATGTCCTTACTTTCAATGACACACATCCAATCATAATCACTGAGAATATTGTCTGAGCGCTTCGGAAACTTTTCGACACCCAAACATCTGGCGGGGTCGCTGACGTCGCCTTGCTGTATGGTCCGGCATACCTCGATCACTGTTACCCAGCAACGCGAACTCGGCGCATCAGTTCAATCTCGAGCCCAGAATTTGCCGTTCGGGGAGCAGACAGCATGGAGAATCATATAGCGTCCCTATTCCTTCGCTGGATCAGCAGTGGCTGCATCTCGAGCAGGAAACCCCCTGAAGAGAAGGCACATCCTCCTATCCTTGTTGAATCTCAGCACCTGTTCTCTGTTGGCTCCGGCCCTTTGTATACCAAAGATCCCTTATTAGGCATGGTAAGCTGCTTCCCCAAACCTATCATGGGACAAGATCAATGTGCTCACGCTTTTCTTCTCGAGGAACCTACTAAGAAACCCTTTCTAATCACCATCACGCTCACTGGTGATGACGTACAGCCGGAGCTCCACGACTGCCGCGCGCTACTTGATATAACATCATCGACCAACATGGTGTCTGCAGAGTTTGTACGACGCCATAGCATACCCATTAAAAAGGACGAACCGGGCTTGGGGAATATTCGGAAATCAAACCAACATCAATTCAACGGATACTTCTTTGCCAGTTGGAAGCCCGAAGGAGTTCATGATGCACACCCGGGAATCTTTGCGGTCATGGTGAATCCGCAAACATTGCCACAGAATGTCGAGGTACTGCTGAAATCTATCCAGAACGGGCGTTAATGAGGGGCGCTCGGCCGGTGGTGGCACATCGCATATCGTGTCGCTCAACCGAGGTGAGTGAGGTGGGGGTTCGTGATCCCCTGTTGCTCTCGTCCTCCGACGACTGTGGTGGACAGTACACAAGAAGGCGCCGGCCATGAACTTAGATGCCCGGAGGCACATGGGGCGAAACCTAGGCTAGGTCGAGATTGGTGTTAAGTTTCCGAATCAAAGTCTTTGTCACTTACGGCCTTTCGCTATTGCCGGGTCAACAGATTTGCTTCAAGACCCTTTTGAGACCGGCTTATATTTAGGCCGCTGGTCTTTTATGCGGCCACTGTCGATTGACCCTTAAACTATACGTATTATCCGTAACAAGTTTCTGAACTAGCTAGCGAGATTTTTAAAACCTCAGAATGGTGAGGGTCTCGAACGAACGGCGGTTTCGACGTGGTTAATGCGGCCATACAGCCACCTGCAAAACCAGCTTCATTTTTTTGGGCTCTTCAAAAATAATTGAGATTCGTCATTTGGACCCACAATGAGTCAGGCCCAGACTATGATGGTAAAGTGTCCGTTTTGCGGTGAAGCCAATGATAAAGGTACTGAATCTGTCAGAATAGAGCTATTTTGCATCATTAAATTAGCTTGGAACATTGTTCACAAAAGCGACGACAGAAGTTGCCACCTGCTCGACTAAGTGCGATGTCATGGTGTTGACATGCGCCCGGTGCAGCTGACGAGCGCATTCTGTCTACCATGTCGAACGCAGTCACCATCCACTTTAGAGTGCTGTCGCTGTCATATAGTCTCGTCCGCCCAAAGGCGAATTTAGACAAGATGTACTCTGCTTACCAAAGGTAAAGAGTTGTTAAGCTAGTAGCCAGAATGACTGTGACCCTGACTAGATATTATACTTTAGAATTCTCCTGAATTATGAGCCTAGGAGGAACCTCTGTCTACAGTACGTGGATTGAGACTTGTTATAGCAGCGTTCTAAGGCGCTAGCCCTAGTCGTGGATGATAAGATTCTAGAGAGTGAGAAGAACAGGATTATACTCTTCCTATAGCCAACAGTATCATGGGGAAACAAAAGTCATATTAATTCCGGGAATCAATTCCACCAGTTCGTGCGGCAGTAGTGGTGGGAGCTCCAAGTCCTTGTGCGCCTTCTCCGCCACCCAGTTGCCAACGTCTTCGCAAGCGGGACGATGTATACGATTGTCCGGGTCTTGACAAGCTTTCCATTGCAGTAAATTGGTATTTATGGGTGAGTACTGCCATTGCTTGTCGCCATAGCCTCCGTTAAAACACATCGTAGCATGGCGTAGAAAAGAAAATGGCTGTGAATTTTCCTCTCGGTATGGAGACAGGGACTTGAAATCTTGTGGAATTCTAGAACTGCCTTCCTCACCCGCAAGAAATAATGCCGAACATAGGAAGGCTAGACCAAGGCAGAAGTATGAGGGTCGAGCTTCTCTTAATTGGGGCATGTCACCGCTGTCCAGCAATGCCCATGCATTTCGGGCATCTCGAAGTACCACGGGGTATTTTGGAGTATGGTAATCGCCAACTTGTAATGTAGTGCCAACGAGACACAAAGCAAGGCATTTGTCAGCCCCTGGACTGCCTTCAATTGCCCTTTGTGTGTAGATTTTGATGGCCATTTTTTCTCAAGTCATTGTAAGGCGGGGGTGGTACCGTCGCCTCCCACTTGCTGTATATCCATCTCAGAGTTTCTAGTAGTTGTTGAAGGCCAACACTGGTTTCGGAACCTTGATCGAGATAATGTTCCCTAGAGTCAGGCTCCAGCTCCACAAATGTGTGCGCGAGATCGGACATTTTGGCACTTTCGATCGAGAATCAATTAAGGCCGAGTTAGGTAGGCCTCTGGGAGATATATATAATTCAGAAATTTATACGCTGTACAGTCCACAGAGCGAGGCTTAAGGAAGAAGACGATCCTCTCGAGGAGGCAGACTTGAAAGCGCAGCCTGCTGCTGCCAAGAACATTGATCACGAGATAGCTCAGCCACTTATTTGTGGCTGAATTGTGGCTGCAATATTGCTGAAAGCCAATCATGTGGGAACTCTCTATGAGGGCTGTTTCCGGGAACGAGGAACAACGGCTGCATTTCTCATTGCCGCTCTATGGACTGGAGCATCACAAAATTGCTCTACTATGTTAAACTCTTGCTTCTACATTATTGGTGGATATCGTTACAAAAGTCTTACTATACAAGGTTAGATCTGTGACAAGTGGGCACGCCCGATTCTTTTTTGAACAGTCCAAAAAGTGAAGCTAGTTTTGCAGGTGACTGTAGATGTGAATGAAGGCAACAGCTTTAGGTGGGAGATTCCGACGTGTCAGCATGCATGAATCATATACGTTGATAGCCTCCTCTGGCGCTTCAAGGCGTGGTACACTGTACAATATGCTGGGTACTGTACGGATTGTTCTACATGATCTTAGGCCGTGTCTCATTTCCTTGGCCTCAAAAATTTCAAAAAGTTTGGTGCTGTTCATCAATGGACAGGCATCAATCAAAGGGCGACGCTCCGACAGCCTGCGCTGACACCCCACTCCTTCCACGTCCCATGATTCAATCTGCGCGAGCTCTTGTTTGATGTCACGTTACGTGCTCCTCATCGCGGTCATGAATCATGGTGCTTTATTTTATCATGGATACAGATGCCTCTCGAGCCAATGGATCCCTTGAAGGAAGCAATGAACATTCCGTGACTTCACAGTAGCGGGTTTTCATACAGTATCCCCAATCTTCATACACCCACTCATTGTCCCTGTGATGCGAAAGTTCGGTGCTGTCGGCCCCGATGGGTTTTGACTCGTCGATTTTTGAGGCCCCAGCCACGAGCACATCGACGAAGAGCGGGCAGACCTTACTAGCGATTACGATGCCCTTAAGCAAAAGACCCTAAAGCACGACTAGAAGGCTTATCAATTTCCTAGCTATATAAGATCTCCTTGAATACCGTGTGAACAGCTTTAGAGGCTCGATCACGCACGGATCACATTTCCAATCAGTGTTCATTTGGAAACAGTGCTTGATGCATTTTCCAAAGGAGCAATAGAACATGTGGAGCATACGATTGGCTGGGGGGGGGGGGGAGAGTTGGTGGCACGCGACATTGTAGACACCCGGACCTTGGAAATGGCTCAAATCGACAAAGCTCCAGTCGGAAACATCTGTCTTTCGTGGCACTGGAAAAGACGGGTTCGTAAAGCAAGCGAGGATTGGCTGTCGACAGGTCAGCTCGTGGACCTCGCATATCCTTCTGGACCCATAAGTCTCTCACTTCGCCCTGTGGGTGAATGAGTCGCGGAGGGTTCCATCCCTCTGATCCCATCCAGCGGCTGCAGCGTTCAGTACACTCTCGACCGGCAAGGCCTAAATCGGAACTGTCGCCGTCGTCGCCGATCATGAACGGCGCCGACAACCCAATACCCGGTTGTTTCGAAATCTGCATTCCATGTCTTCTCCGCCTCAGGACCAAGGGACCTGGAAACTGCACGATCCCCCCCGGCGCGTTCTACCACCACGCGCCCCTTCGTGGCTCCACGTCGGGCGGAATGGATGTGCAACCCGTCGCGCCACCGTTCACCACGCAACAAGCTCTCGATCACCATGAGGGAGGTCCGCCGGCACCACGAGATGTCAGGGGGGGAATCGTCGGCGCCCGGGAGAACTGGGGGGGCAATTCCACGGTCGGAAGGGGTGGTGAAGAGCCCAAGGAGGGCACGGACGAAGAATTGCCAGAAACGTGCCAAGAGAGAAAGTTTGTATGCGAATTCCCAGGTTGCCGAGTGAAGGATACGAACCGACGCAGGCGGTACAAACGTCGTGAACACCTTCGACGGCATCAAAAGACCCACGAAGGTTACAGGTGTTATTGCACATGCGGCCAAACTCTCTCTCGAGAGGACAACCTCCGAACTCACGAACGAACCGTGCATGGCAAAGACGGGACTCCAACGAGGGCCCAGAAGGGATCATGACCACCTCGACAGGGGCCGGAGGCCATCGTGGCAGGCCTGGTGCACCCCATACAGGGATCTCCTTTGGCCCTTTCTCGTCGGTGGCGAATGCCAGTCATTGGCCGGCACGATTTCGAGATCCGAAGGCCCCTTGCCAGCCGTAACGAGCTTCTGTAGTGTTCTCACCGAGGTATTTCTGAGGTTTTCGTTCAATCCATCTCCATCCGCCTTCATTTTGGATTCTGGGTGCGTTATCGGATAGACGTTCGGCCTAATCTCTCCCGAGTGTTGGACCTTTGTCATCAGAAGCCGGGAATCTCGAAAAACGCTGCCGGCGAGCCCACCGTCAGGGTTAGCTAGCGCTCACCTACTGAGACTTTACCTTTTGGATTAGGTGAAGTATTAGTAGTTGACAGCCTTCTTCTATACTTTACGATTGCTGATGGCAGACTATACGGTCGATATCGAGAGAGCGGGACGGAGTTAGGTCTCTCATCATCTTAACTCCTAATCTTCCGCGTCACAGCAGTTGACCTAGGGCCCTCCCTAAAAGATACGTTGTTGAGCAAGAAAACAAAGGAATAGTTAGGATTTCGAGTAGATTACACTTCATTGAGAGCTTGAGGGATACACATTTAGTGAACGCGCCCGGTGGCATCGAAGATGAGGTAGACACCCGAGTAGGGGAACGGCACGCAATCACTACAGTACACCGTTGTTCTACACGAGGAATTCTTTTGCTCAACACTCCCAAGTGAGCGGGAGATTTCCCATCCTCTCCTCTACATTCCAAAAAAACCGAAATCAAAGTACATCGCCACGAACGAGTGTCTCTGTGTGAGAAACTCAGCCCAATCTACCAACCACTAACTTCCGAGAGGCGGAAGGAGTGGTGGTAGCGGACGAGGAAGAATTTCATTCTCCTCGTTATTCATGGCTGATAGCCGCACGCGGGATGGTTCAGAAGCGTCCAAGCGTACAGAGACAGATAAACCCGGTGGTACCTCCGTCCCGTATACCGCGGACGCCTTTACCGCGGGCCTTTGTCTTTGTAGCTCCGTCTTTGCCCATCTCGGACGCGACCGGCACGACCTGCCTGTGCCAGCGGTACCGGGTGCGCGGCGGCGATTCGACTGACAACAGCACATTCTTGCGCGACATGAAGGTCGTCGATTTCGGCAACGGCTCTATCTCGACTTCCAACAACGGTTCTTAGGAGAACGGCACCACTGGTGAGGGTGCGCGGATCCCTCCAACGTCGCCCCAGCCAACCCCGGCAATCCGGGTCCTCGTCGGTTTCGGCGGTTGGTGCACCTTGATCTCCACCGCATGCCGTTCATGTCCGGATTCAGAAGCCTGGCGGTCAGTGGAGAACCTAGAAACTTTTATAGAGATCGAGCACCATCAACGCACATCGGTCTAGATCGAGATCCTTTGCCTTTCCTCCTCGGCTGGTCAGTACGGCATGACTTGGAGACGCACATTTTCATCCAAGCTCTGGAGGACCAAATCGCTCCAGATGTCTTGCTTTTTGGGCTTCGCCGAAACTACCGTCGTCAGTCAAATTCGGTCTCGGGGGCTGGCGTGAGGGGTGAACTCACCCACCACCAGGAGGGATTGGGACGGATCTTTCCGGGTGTGGGACACAGCCACGTCCACCCGGCCCTTCGCCGCAAATTTCTGGACCCCACACGCGGCAAGGATGACCTCCGGGTTCGGCCTTCCCCGCCGGTGCACGTAGGTGTGCTCCTGCGACTGATTTCTCCGGTCGCCGGATTTGGAGTACGTCGAGAGTTGGAGAATCTAGGGCTAAGTCAACAGGGTCCAATCTCGCCGGACACCGTGGGGCTGGGTTCTTCGACTCACCAGACTATGGTGGCCACGGACTTTTATCCGAAGGTCATCGAGTACGCGTCGACAGTGTTCGATCTGTCCTGCAGGTATGATTGGAACACGCACCAAACGCAGTCGGACGAGATGGAGCTTACCTGCGTCGCGTAGTTGCCAGACGATACTCATCGTATGGACGCGACCCTGGTGGGAGTGGGCGAGGTTCAGGAGGTATGGTAAGATCGACACGATGCGACTTGGCCCCTCGGCCACCACCAGCAAGTGATCGAACCCTCCGAGCGAGATCCTCCTCCCATAGGGTCCGTACAGCAGCACGGGGATGTGTCGATCCACGGCGGGCTGTATTTCGGTGGAGCTCGGAGACGCCAAGGTCGGATGGCGAAACAGGTTGGCGGTGAAGGAGGCTCGCTTCTCCACTAACAAGCCCACGTCGCCGTCCTCCGCCGCGCGGAAGGCCATGAACGGGTGACTTTGGAAGATGGAAAGGGCAGAAGTCCGAAGGCCTACGAGGTGCACGTACTGGCCCAGGCCGAGGTCGAACCTAGCCACGCTGGATACCGTGATGCCCATCATGCTGTCACCCTGTCCATAGACCGTCCCGACGGCAGAAGGCCACTTGCGATCGAGCATCCGAGCGAGGACTCGAGCGACTATCCGGTTGCGCCAGACGAGGCGGCACAGATCCCACGGCACGGGGAGACCGAGAGCGATGGTGGCCACCAACACTGCGATCTGGGGCACCTGAAAGTGAGGCGGGTCCAACCGCGGGCCCGCATGACGCCACAGTCCGACAAGGCATGCCAGGCCAAGGCCCTGGTGGCCACGCAGGAACGGCTCGTACGCGCGGGTGCGGAGAGGCAGGAGCGCCATGAACAGAATCGACAGGAGGGCGGCGACGATCTCCAGAGCACCTGTCAGCAGCATTCGTCGGGTCGCGAGCCACTTACCTACCAATAGATTCCACGTCCATCCCGCGGGGCCCTGGAGCTTCTCGACTTGACGCCAGGCCAGCCAGGAATGTACCGCCCCCAGAGACACGAAAACCCCCGACACCGTCCGATGTGCACGTCCATACTGGGGCAGCGAGAGACCCAGGATTGTCGCGGGGAGATCGTGCGTGGTGCCAAAGTACAGGGGCACCGCGTTGACCATGGCCAAGCCCCCCAAACGACGGCGCAGCTCCTCTCGTGCCGGCCAACCGTACGCCACGGCGGTGGCGGTTCCTATTAGGTAGATGGTGAGGACCACCACCTCTGCCCGTGTCCAAGGGCCGATCCACCCATGGCGATGGATGAGGCGCGGGTAAAGGAAGTGTCGGCACCAGAACCGGTCTAGCCGGGGCCACCGACGCTGGAGCGAGCGCGCCGAGAGCCGACTCGCCACGCCTTGTGCCGCGATACACCCGACCGCAGCGACAGCGTAGGCTTCCACAGGATCCATAAGAACTGAGGTGGGAGTCGAAGTCTCCGACAGCAGTATCGACGAAAGATGGTGACCGAGTCGGAGGATGAGGGAGGGGTTTGTGGTCGCTTTAATTGAGCTCTCAGGGCTTCTCGCAGTGCGGCTGATCGCCATTCGACTTTCCCGGCACCGAGTGATCGATGTCATCCATCTCGAAGGATACATGTATCAGGGAAGGATCTCTTCGTGACGCTCGATGCTGAAGTCACCCAAATTGGGTGAGATGTTGGAGAGAAATTTTGGATCGGTCCCGAAATTTATTCAGGATCGATAGGATTCTCACGAAGGCGCTGCCGGACTCCTTAGTCGAGCAAATCAATCTACGGGCATTTAGCTTAGATGGCTCATCATGGTACCTTGACGGGTGGCGGTTAGACATGTTCCGGAACGGATTCACAGTCGTGGAAGAAATAATTCTGGATGTGGCCTCCATTCCGGATCCTCTTGTGGTGGCCTGGGGGCGGGGAGCTTTCAACGTCTCGTCTGTCGATTACAGGATCATACTTGAAAGGCAAGGCTAGCCGATTCTGTGAATCATCATTATCTGCCGCGGTTTGTGGGAGCCGTCATCGAAAGTGGAGAGTGAACTCGTTCTGATGACAGACATGTCTCCGACGGAAGAGTGCACACCTCCAAACAATCGCTTTCTGCCCGGCCCACGCTTCTTCCAGGGAGCTGGCACGTAGATAAGCCAAATCTTTTCCGTTGTGGGCCCCTCCTTCTTAGAGGAGTGGTAATCTGGCGCAGAGAAGGTCACAAATTTTGGGGCGCAAAGCCTCCGCCCTGGTGCCGACCCGGGCTGGTGGAATACTGCACCTTTCCTCACCTCGAGGATACAATTCGTGGGTCACCGAGAGTTGGGTCGGCCGGTTCCCTTTTCCTGCACCACATGCCTACAACTCCGTCTGGACCCTACTACTGTATCTTGTGACAATCGCCCCGAGTGGGGTCCTTTGGTCGACTCGCCCTGCACGCCCAGCGTCCCTCGGCCAGGGCGTGACAGCTCTAAAATGGGGCGAGTTGGAAAGGGAACTCAAGAATGTCGGCCGCCGTGCAATATCCCGACGTGTCGACTCTCCCCCTTCCCAGCCACCCTCATTGTACAGTATCCGCGATGGCTCGTCCGAGAGTATGTTCAATCTGGGCGGCTGTGAGGGTCGTCGTGGCGGTTTGGATCCTGTGGTTGACCACCGTCACGGGAAGCGTCCACGCTCGATACGTGCTGATCGACCACTACGCCGGTGATTCCTTCTTGGATCGTTTTGATTTCTTCACGGTGCGGGATCCCGTCCCTCTACTCGCCCTAACACGCTAACTGGCCAGCAGGGTCCCGACCCGACCCACGGATACGTGACGTATCTGGACCGACCAGCAGCGACACGGGCGGGATTGGTCGCCCTTCGCAATGAAAGCCTCTACCTCGGGGTAGACTCCAACAAGCTCGCCACAGGTCCTGGGCGGGCAAGTGTCCGGATCACCAGCCAGACGTCGTACCATCAATGCTTGCTCCTTCTGGACCTTACACACATGCCGGGGAGCACCTGTGGGACCTGGCCCGCCTTGTGCGTCGAGGTCCTCCCCTGATTCCATGGACGGGACGTCGGACTAACGGAGGCCAGTTGGACGGTGGGGCCGAATTGGCCCGACGGCGGTGAGATTGACATCATCGAGGGCGTGAATACGCAGAACACGAACGCGATGAGCCTCCACACGAACCGGACGTGCCACATTCGCCCGGACACCGCGTTCTCGGGCACCTTGATCCGCGATGAGTGCGAGCGAGACCGTGGCCCGGACGGTTGCACCGTCGTTTCCACCGTCGCCGGCACCTACGGAGACGAGCTCAACGAGATATCCGGGGGGATCTACGCGATGGAGTGGACTGAGCACGGCATCCGGGTTTGGTTCTTCCCTCGTGGCTCTACCCCCGTCGACGTCTTGGAAGGCTTGCCGGAGCCAGCACAGTGGCCCACTCCTCTGGCGTCTTTCACGGGTGACTGTCAATTCAACTCCTCGTTCACCGCCCAGAAAATCGTGAGTGCATCGGCCACGGAGGCCTTCCTCTCCCCTTATCTCTCCTTGTCCATGCGGTGGTCCCGGAGACTGACATCTCACAGGTCTTCGACACCACATTCTGTGGCGACTGGGCTGGGGCGACCTGGAAGGAGGATTCGGTGTGCTCCCCCCTCGCGGAAGATTGTGAGACGTATGTGCGGGACAACCCTGCGGCATTCACGGAGTCATATTGGTCGATCAATCATCTCAAAGTGTACGACCTGAGCTCGGGGGCCCCTCTCAACGACAGTAGCCATGGGTCCGTCGTGGGCTCGAGCCGCGTGACGGGGCCGTCCCCGTCCAATATGTCGGTTCCTCAGCCATCCACCGGCCCAGACGCCACCGGTCCAAGAACCTGGTATTGGAGGGGCCATTTCGCGTGGATGATGACGGATGTGGCAGAGGCTCCGGGGCCTTCGACCCGCTAGTATATCGACGGGGGAATTGGAGTCCCTTGCGCGACAGTGCCTTGCTTTCACGCAAGACGACGCCAATGAGTGCCAAGGCCCAATGACTGACCTCTACGCAAGCTTACAGAGAGAAAAGATTGAATCAGCGGGAAATACACATGGGAAACTAGAATAGACCGTAATTGATGGGCACACAGATATCTTCTTGGCATTCATTTCGTGCAACGAGTCCAACAGGCTCACAGACGTTAGCGATGGAGAGGGTGCGGCTTGATCTTAGCTTCTGGTCTGTCGACCACTGTGCCGAAGTTTCCACGCGTCTACCGCACGTGTGGACTACACACGTTTTCAATTGATGCTTCACTTCACGCACACACTCAAAATAACTAAGGACCACTTTTTGTCCCACTGGTTGCCTAGCGCGGCTTGTCAGTGCCGCCAATCGATAAGGAATATTTTCTGTCCCTCTTGACTTACGGTACGTTACGAGCACGCTTGACTTAAATAGGATAGCGTGAGTGTGTATTTAGCGCAGCAATAATTTGTGCATTTGCCTCTAACACTTTGTACTAAAGAAGCTTCTAGAATCTCCAAGCAGCATCATCCGGGTGGTCATGAGAAGGTGGTGCAGATGCTGCTCGACAAGGTGCAGACGTCCATGCTCAAGGAGGACAGACGTTCCCCTAAGAGCAATGGTCGCCTAGGCGCGAGCCTCGTAGACCAAGTCGATCCTGGACTTCGGCTATTCTGTGTTATGTGCGGCTAGGCTTTTCTTGATACCTCATTTAAGGTTTGTGGCGGCACCACCTAAATTACCAGAAACGATCCCCAGGAGGTCAAATGCAAGTTTGGCCAGTGGAAAAACATAGGTTATTATTCTGGTTGCATTCCAAGTATGGTGGGGAACTGCCTGGTTCTTGTACCCTAACCCCCTAGCGATTCAAGCTATATTGTTACATAAACTACTATCCAAGCAAATAGTCAGCCAGATGCCAGTGGTATCCAAAGATTTAATGCTTCATCACCAATGGCTATTCCATTCTCAGGGTACTTTTCCCATAGGATACCAAGGTCATGAGGTATGAATTGTAATCCTGATTCCCTTGCTATTCGGTCGATATAATGGTGTTACTCCATCACCAATAATCTCTAGATCCTCATAGGTTGTGTTAAAAAGCTCTAGCCAGCCTTTGTCTGTCGGAAAGCGGACAGCTCTGCTACCATATATACTAAACACGGCCGCCACGGTGAGGTACAGCTCCGCGTATGCCAGGTTGATGCCCACGCAGGCTCTTGTGCCACGAGAGAAAGGTACAAGATACTTTTCTAGACTCAGGTTATCGATCCATCGTTGCGGACGGAACTCCATTGGATTTTCAAAGTATGTCGCTGAATGGTGAATCAGCAAGCCGGTCATGGACAGAGGGATACCAGGACCCAGGACATATCGCTTCTCGGTTTCTGTTTTGCCGTTGGCATCCGGGACTTTGGCAGTGTAGACTAGCGTCTCTTCCGTTGCAATGCGCTGCAACCGTGTGCTAATCCCACTACTAAGACGGAGGCCTTCTTTGATGACAGCCGTGAGATATGGAAGTTGCTCCAGCTTTGCTATTTCCGGCAGATCTGTCGGGCGTGGAAAGACCTCCGCCAGCTCATTTTTCAGTTTCTCCAGTTCCATCGGTTGTTCCAGCAGATAATACGTTATTTCTGAGAGCGCAGCCGCGGTCGTTAATGTGCCGGCAATGACTGTCACCTGTCCGTCTTGCCAGAGACGGTCAGGTGACTTTTCCTGCTCGGGTAGATCGCCCTGCAAGATCTCATGGAAGATGGTCGTTTGTGAGCTATATTTACTGCCGGACTCGCCACGATGCGAGTAAATCTCAGAAACATGCTGGATGATATCCTATTCATTGTATTAACGACACAATGTCATTGGATACTAAGAGTATAGTGTACACATCTGGGAGATTTTACCTTATTCAGTTTTATATAACTAGCCATCATAGGGTTGAAGGTAGTCTGCACCGAGTCCGGAAGCAATTTCATCACGGTTAGCACCCACGGCATTTGTTTGACGAAATGGCCCAGCTTGGCCCCTGCTTCACCAGCTTTTTTGAAGCTTGGATCAAAGTCGGGAGCCAGTAACCGATTATCACTGCGGGCAAACGCATACTCCATGACGACGTCTAAACTTGTTAATACGATGTTGGCGAAAGGAAGGAGACAACTGACCGTTCGTGAGCGCAGCGTAAGCCAACGACACTGTCATAGGCTCTCTGGAAGCTCCAAATTCATCAAAGCGCGCCAGCAGATTGTTCAAGCTAGACTCGATACGCGGTTGTAAGCTCCTCACTTTCGCCTTGGAGAAGTAGGGATTCAAGGCCGCCCTGCGCATGCGGTGAAGATTATGGTCGGGAGTTGCAAACGCCGCCTGAGGTAATCCACTCTGGTTTGTAAAAAACGTCCACTTGTTCCGTTTGCGCGTGGAGCCGGCGTACACGTGATCATAATAGTCGGCGTCCTGGATGTGAATTTCTTCCGGGTTGATGCGCACAATGGGACCATATTGCTGATGCAAGGCACGAATTTTCCAGATATATTGACCGCCGAGGATGACATCGTGGTAGAATTCGTACCTTAGACCATGAGTTGATATGATGTTCTATAAAATGTACGATCTAGCCTTACCAATACGTGAGCTTTGCCAATGTCGGCCCAGGGATCTCTGCTTGAGGACAAAGATATAACCGCCACGTCGATAGGACGAGAAAATATGTCACCGCCAACGAGGATCCTAAGGCGCACACCAATCCTGCGGGAGAGGCAACCAGTCCTTCTAGCCGGTCCATGGAGCTGGAGAACCTTTCGTTAGTCTCCTTGTTCGAATATAACGTCACCTGGAAGTTCGGAGATGACCTGAAGGAGTGAAAGGTCGAGAGATGGGGAATTCATTTATGAAGCAGAGAGGCTACCCGGAACGGAGACGGCCGCAGCCGCATGGATAAACCCCCCTTGAAAGAGACTGCATTAGGTCACGGACGGAAGCCACCAGTAAAATACCCCGCACAAGTCCACTAAGGCCAAACACCCGCCTTCCACGCGAGGCTATGGGCACTTTCACCGTCTTTCCTGGCCAACCCAAGGTCGTCCCGTACATTGGCGCAGACTGCCTCTTCACAGTTGAGTTTTCCCTCTACCTCTCCATATTCATGCGCCATATAGTTGAAGAATTTTAACCTCCCTGAATTCGTTATTGTCCCGATTTCGGTGGATCCTTCTCGAGGCCGCTTCTGACTTTGTTTGTGATTAAGGTCGCGACAGACACCCTAGCGTAGCCATTCCCATGGAGGCGCCCGACATGCACAACGATGTTGAGGCAAGTCGGCGCAGGGCAACTCGGTCAGCGCGAGTGTTAATGGGTGAGACAGGTCATTCAAGACGACAATGGTGATGACGACTCCGCCTATGGGGGCAGGTATAACACCTCCTAAGAATGTGTTCTCGCTGTGTCGGAGCTGACGAAGACACAGTGACGCATCTTCGATGACAACGACGCTCGCTTCGTCTGTGTGGAACTATGTGGATGTCTGCTCCCAGTCTAGATGATTAATACTAATATCAGTGTAGATATGAGGCTAGTTCCTTACAGGGTTGCAATATCACCTTCACAACCCACTAACTGGAATAGAATGGTCGAAGATACCAACATCTTAGCGAGCACCCCTACATATTTGTGCGATTATCGTGACACACCTTTGGACTACGCTGACCTGCTCCAGCCCAACGATGAACAAGAGCAGGACCGACTGGACATGCTTCACCATATATATCGGCTCGTGCTGGGCGGCAAGCTATACACAATTCCGCTTGTGAGCCCACAACGAGTACTGGATATTGGGACTGGCACGGGACTGTGGGCGTTACAGTTTGCGGAGTGGGGCCTCATATGCTATGCTAGATATTCTGTGCTGACGTGGTTCCAGCGAGTTTCCCGGGGCAGAAGTAATAGGTGAGTCCTCTACTGTGTATCTTGAACGAACCCTCGACTGACGGCGATGTTCAGGGGTTGACATCAGTCCTATTCAACCTCAGTGGTAATCTGGTCCGATGTTATTGGCGATTTGTCTGACCCTAGTAGGACAGCGCCGAATTGTCGCTTCATTATCGATGACCTCGAGCAAAACTGGGCTTACCCCACCGGCAAAAGTTTCAACTATATCCACCAGCGCAGTTTGTCCGGCAGCATCGGAGACTGGACAAGGTTATACAAGCAGGCACTGGCTAACCTTCAGCCCAATGGCTGGCTTGAGATTCAAGAATTCGAAGTCTGGTTCTACTCACAGAAGCCCGGGGGCTTACCGAAAGACTCGGCTATCACTAAATGGCAGAATTTGATCGATGAGGGGAGCCTCCAACTTGGACGGCGCCTCAATTATGCATGTTGTTTCAAAAATCATCTCGAAGAGGCTGGGTTTGTGGATATTCAGACGCAGGTCTTCAAGGTAAGACTCGCCATTCCAAATTCCATTACAGTTTTCCCGGATAGCTCAGTCAGATCTTGCAGGCTCCGATAGGCGCATGGCCTAAAGACCGCAAACTTCGTGATATAGGGATATTTCTCCAAGCACAAATGAGCCGAGCCCTCGAAGCTGTCACACTCGGATATTTCACCCGTGCCCTTGGCTGGTCGGAACTTGAAACTAAGGTCTTTCTCGCTCAGGTGAGGAACGAGTTTAATGATCGATCACAACATCTTTACACGTTTTGCTGGTTTGTTTCAGGCAGGAGACCTATGGATACTAGCAATATCATCTAGAATAACTATCGATCGAGTAGCATCTCCACCTTCTCGCCACTATGGTATGATGCCGCTTGGAGAGCATTGCCATAGTGTCCTCGTGCATTGACGTCTGCTCCCTTCTTGAGGAGCATCCGCACTATTTTGTCGTGGCCAGACTGGCCGGCCCATATTAGAAGATCTTTCATGTATGCCGGCCGCCGCCATTGCTGCATACCCTTGCCACTCCTTATTTCTTATGCGAGTCCGAGTAGTCGCATATACCACGAATACCCAGCCAGGGAAAGCGATTCATCAGCCCCGCCGCCTCCATTTCAAAACACAAAACGTCCTTTTCCGCTCCGAGTTTAGCCCGAGCTGTGGCGTCCTTCATCAACTGATTCGCCGAAGCAATCGGGCCGTGGGCAATTGCTCGGACCCTTCACCTGTCCTTTAGCGAGTTCCTCTTGAGCGACAAACTTCCACATCAACCTTTCGGAGTGGACGGCCGTACTACGCATCGAATGCTGCTGACGAAATGTCTGAAATTGCTGTCGGGACCCGACGGCCTGTAAGAGAACCTATGCGACCTTAAGTATCCAGGTCAGCCCAGAGGCTTCTCCCCCGACGGCTCGCTGCTGGCCTCTGGATCAGACGATGAGACCGTCGGGCTGTGGGACGCGAGCACGGGCCAAGAACTCCACAAATTCGAGGATATATCGTCTATCACAAAAATCAAATTTACAATCGGCAATAAGACTTTACTCACTAATCGAGGAGCTCTATCCATCGACGATCGAATACTTCTGGTAAGGCTATTAAGTCTGTAGCCGATGAAACCATTGTGATCAAGAATGAGTGGATTCGACGAGGCGAACGTAATCTCCTCTGGCTTCCACAGGAGTATCGTACATAGTTGTTCAGCATTCAACGGCGATACGATTGCAATTGGTCTGAATTCTGGCCAAGTCAGATTTATCCAGATTGATAGATAATTCTTGAATGTCTATCGCTTGAGCCGTCGGCATGTGACCTTTTCATTTTAGCGTTTTTGTACCTCTTGGCAGGAATAGGCCGTATACAACCAGATTTCCGAGAAAGACCCTATGTTTTTGAGTCTAGTAATTAAGAAATGGTTAAGCAATGCCTTATTCAAGTTTATAATGATAATAATTGTGCGTTGTTGAGATATGCTTGCCGTTAGGGAACATTACAAAAAGGCTAAAATGAAAAGGTCACATGCTAACGGCTCAGGGGATAAACTACTGTAATACGGTACAATCATATTTTCTATTACCTTGACCTCCGAGGGTCTGGGGAAATGCATCATATATACCCCACGCCGAGATTCTAGAAGTTTCTTTACTGCAAAGTGTTAGGGGCACGGTCTACCACGTGTCTATGTATACTACACCTAGGAAGGTATAGCAGACAACCGGAGACTTCCTTGCCACTGTCTCGTTTGTTGTCGAGGCACCACGTAGCGTGACCGACAATGTTGGTTGCGGAGATGCGATGGTAGCCGGACAAGCTAGGCATAAATTGTTGCCGCATTAAATATTCGCCCACACTATCCTCTTTAAGTCAAGCGTGTTCGTATCGTACCGTAAGTTAAGAAAGAGGGGCAGAAAACGCGAAGTGAAGCAGCAATTAAAAACGTGTGTAGTAATGGCACCCAGAGTCCTGTCCGTCTTGCAGGTTTTCCCCGTGTGTATATCCGGAGGACCTTGTTCGAAGATACTGTACTCGTCACACCAGGTAAAAGTGCATCCCGTCTTTGCGTTAAACACCCTATGTTGTCTTTTAGTTTGTTTTTCTCAACTCTTGCTGCCAGCCAAAATCTGTATCACTGCATCGCTGAATGTGAGTGCTGCCATAAACTACTTCTCGCGCGCAGAGTCGAGGCCAAACTAAGGATTCAACCGATGAGGCTTGCAGCACATGGGGGAGTACTCCAGAATATGTTGAGAATATATCTCCAATAGGTTCCTATCACCATCGACGATGGCGTGTCCGCCGAGATGTGGGGGTTAGCATGAGCATTGTAAAGGAGCTGCGCCAGACCGTTGACGTGATACAGTAGTCGAAAAGATTGAATGGGCCTTACTCGGGTCAGAGCATGACACTTTGACGGGATCATGGAGGGGCATCCGTATCAATGGTTTCGGATTCTGTTTGGAAATCACAAAAATAGCAATTTTGGTGCTCGAAACTTGTGCAATTTAGAGAGCTTATACACACGACTGAAAAGGTAAGAAATGCCACCTATGTAACCCCTATTATCCGGGGGCGCCAAGACCTAGAAAAATAACTTAAAACAGGGTCATATTGCCGATAATTAGATTCCGATCAAAAATGACCGAATCGAAAACCGGTTACTGTAGTCTCAAATTTCTAATTGAGCAGTCGGGGGGCCATTCAGTACGTCGAACGTCGTCTTATTGGCCACAGATCCTTTGTCCCAAGCATCGACCTCTCTCTTGATTTCTCTGTGAGTGGCTCCAGTTACATACCCACTGGGCAAGGGGCTCCAGCTGTGATCACTGTGTCGGGTCCCGTACAGTACTACCGTCGCGCGCCTTCTCATCATGCATAACAGAGTTATTACCTTATAGCTTTTCATCCCCATTGCCCAATGGGCCGAAAAGATGCATCGGCTCCTCGACTCTGATCGTTTTGATGTCTATTTCCAAATCGTTGGTTGTGTTCTAGAAAGCGTCGTGCCCCCTACGAGGGGCTAGTAGAGCCTATCTGTTCACTGGACCTATGTACATAGTATGCGCGGAGTACTGCCACGTCCCTGATTGGTCCATATCCATCGAGGAGCGATTGGTCGTCCTGTTGGGCTGTTGGAACCCTCCATAGCCTCATGATCCACCGGATCATATATATACCATGGTCCCTTTCTTTCCGAGAGGAGGGAGCTGAGGGGAGACTCGGGAACACTGAGGTCACCGGACCTCTCAATGCCACTCCGCCCAGAGCACGATGGATCTCCTGGACCGCTGGGGCTCGACTTCTCCCGTGTTCATTGGGGCGCTTCTCTTGGTGGTATTGACATTGGGCTTGGTAGTCCATGGTGGCCTGTCCTCGCCATTGGCGAAGATACCCGCCGGCCATGTCACCGCCCATTTCTCTTACTTGTGGATCCTCTGCATTCGGTGGCAGGATCGGGAGCACCCGACACTCCTCAGACTGCACCGCAAATATGGGCCCATCCTCCGCTTGGGCCCAAACGAGATCAGCGTCAATTCGAGGGAAGGTTTGCACAAGATCTACACGCGAGGGTTTCCCATCGATCCATCTTACGTGCGGCGATACTCTTTCTACCGGTAGGGCCATCCCGTGAGGTTGAGATGTATTGACCCATGACCGAACCCTGGTAGAACTCCCAACCTATTCTCGACGACGAGCAGTACCGACCACTCCCAGCGGAGGCGAGGTGTGCAAAGGGTCTTCGCGAAACAAACCGTCGTGGACTGCCCGTCCCGACGGGAGACGATGAGGATCCTGCTCGGCAGACGCCTCCTGCCCCTCTTGGACAAGGACTATCCTTTGGACGTGTGCGCGGTGAGTGAGGCCTTTTGCATGGATGCGTTCACCTCGTACCAGTTCGGGCTCTCATCCGGCACGAACTTCCTCAGTGACCTGGCGGCCTGGGCGAGATACCTGGACCAATTCTTCTGCAGCCGGCGGCGCTATCTCTTCCTAGAGAACGAGGTGCCCGCCCTGCTGCCGCTCCTAGCCCGACTCGGCATTGGCTTTCCCACCAGGCAAATCAATGCAGCGACGGCGGAGCTGGAGCGCTGGAACCTCAGAATGTGCGACCAGGCTGAGTTATTGCTGTCAGGCCAGGACGACGTGGATGCCGTCAACCAGCCCATCGTATACCGCCAGCAACGAGAGGCGACGCGGCCGGGGCTTCCGGGGAACACCCGGCAATTCGAGGTCGCGAGCAACATGCTAGACTACACCATCGCCGTGCACGAAGACAGCGGTGCCATCTTGACTGAATGCCACCGCCGATTGGCGGAAGACCCGGCGCTGCAGGTCCTCCTCCACCGAGAACTAATGACACTCAATCCACCGGTCGTGTACTCGGCGGGGTTGGACCAACTCGAGTTGCCCTCCTTCGATCAGGTCGACGCTCTCTCATTGTTGGACGCCCTCATTGTGGAGACCCTTCGTCTGCGCGTACCGCCACCCCACGTCCGTCTGCAGCCACGTCTCACCCCTTCCCCGTCGTGTACACTGAGCGGCCACCCTCTCCCACCCGGGGTCCACGTACAATGTGACCCGTACGTATTTCACCGGGACCTGGAGGTGTACCCCGAGCCCGAGGCATGGAAACCAGACCGGTGGCGGGAACCCGACCCCGAGAAGTTGAAAAGGATGAGGGCTTCCTTTTGGCCATTCGGGCGAGGGGAGAGAGTGTGCATCGGCCAGCACGTCGCGATCCATTGTGAGCCACGGTATAGAACCCCGGTCGAGAAACCACTAACGACGTCCCGCAGTCATAAAGCTGGCTCTTGCCGCCATCTACACAAACTACCGGAGCGTCGTTTCCAACGCCCACGGTTACTCTGGCACAGCTTCGACATTTCCAGGAAAGCGTACACCGCCGGTCTCTTTCGTTCGCTGGGATGCGGGCGAGGCCCTTACCCACGTCATCGCGTCCTGACCAACCAATGACTCTATGGATGCATCGAACCCACACCCACAACCCGACCCGTGAGACGTCGATACCTTCTCGAAGTTCGGGAGGAGATGTCCGATCTTGGCTCTTTCGAGCTGGATATCACGTGGACATTTATTTCCCTCGGTCAGACCGCACGGGCAGCCGCCCTTTGACCACTCCCTACCACCGAGCAGTCTCGGTTGGACGCGTAGGAGGTCGGATACAAGCCACATGGCACGCCGCCGTTCTGAGTGCCTATAAAGCTGATCACGATGCCCACACCTCCGAGTCTCTCGACCTTCAAACGCCTGACCTACTTGCAGCTACCAGCCGTCGACCTGGACTTGACCTTGCCACGGGCAAATGAACCTCACTACCCAAAGCAGGCACGGATCATCCCTTAGATCGGGATCCCCAGCGACTGTTCCACCCTTCTTCTGCCCCGGGTCACCACTTACGGCGATTCTCAAAAGTTCGCTGGGAACGTTTGACGTAAACAACGACCTCCGGCTGTCGCCCCATCTCCGTTTGCACCACCACCAGCGCGTGCACGAACATTGACCCCGTCGCTTTTCGCTTCCGAAAAGTTGACACCTCCCCTTCAATCGGCCATTCTTTTGGTACCACGTATAGTAATCTCGAATCGTCAATTCGATAAATCTGCGCTCCCCGGAAGAAGGAACCTCTACCAGTCATTGTGCTTGTGTATCGCCTGTCCCTTGCCGGCTTGACTTAAAATCTTCAACTCAACTCTGTTCCTGGCGTCACATCTCAGCAACCTGTCAACCTTGGGCGTGCGTCTGCCCGGGTCTGAACATTTTCATTCCACACGCATCACCATGTCGACTACGGGAGTTGCACTTCAACCGACCTTCTATGGTCATGTCTCCACGACTCAGGATGCTCTGATTCTGTTCGAGGCCTGCTTGCAAGGCCGTCTTTCGCATGTTCCCCGCCGACTACATGATCGGGAACGCAGCAGTCTGATCCGGAGCGGCTGTATCTTCATCTACGAAGAGAATGCATCTGGCATCAAGAGGTGGACAGATGGCGTTACGTGGAGTCCGAGTCGCACCCTTGGCAACTTCTTGGTCTATCGCGAACTCAACAAATGCTTCCCACCCTGCGGGAAGAAGCGAACCATGAAAAGGCAACCAAGACGATCGAGCCCTGGTGAGCCCTACGCACGGCCTGACGCGGGGTCCTTCTCAGATTGCGGCAGTCAGTCTTCGCCCTATGGCGCAGAACGAGCAGCAACTGAAGTTGAGAGACAACTCATTGGCTCGCTCATCGACTCGTATGGATTCAAACAGGATGGTTTGGTCAAAAAGGCCATGAGTGTCACGGTACAAGGAGAGACATATCGTCTCGTCAGCTACTATAACGTCAATGATGTCATCCAAAACAATCTACAAACTCCTTCGCAAACCGATAATCTGCAGTACATTCGTCCTCGACGAGAACTTACATCCAAGCAGAGCTTCCGATCTCTGACCGAGGGTGTGGGCGAGGTTGACGCAGCTCCCACCGCGGATGGTTATCTAGTAGACCATCCGCACTACATTCAAGATCATCACCAGCAACCGTATTATATACCTCTAAACTATCCGTCTATGAATCAGCAAGAACCCCTGCGCGGAGCGCCGTACTCTTTGGACGTGCTTTTCACCAGTGGCTCTTACATCGAGTCACTAGTCCCGGCCTCAAGGATTCATACACCTCGCAACGACTATGGCCAGTATGATCAATCCACGTACCACAGAAACTATGATTCATTGAACAACTCGATTCCCCCTATACCAACGACGATACGGTCTGTAGTGCCTGACAGGTGTCAAATTCAATTGGGCATGTATCCTGCTATGAACATGCAACGCTCTGTTAACAATCTCAGCCACACGTCAATAGTTTCGAGAAGCAGAGTTCCCCACCCAGCAAATCATGATCCCGTCAAACCCAGCCATACAGCCATGGACCGGTCTCGCCAGAGTCCGTCCTTTCCCGGTCAGGCCAAATACGAGGATCGATGGGACGTCCAGCTCCCGACAACGAATGAGAATCTCCTATCCAATCAGCAACTGTCCCATCTCTATGGCTCAACGCCAGGTTATTATCCGAATAGTGCTGGAAAATCCGTGGGGTCATCGCAATATTCTCAATCGGGACAACTAGGACAGTGGCAAGGGACAAGAACCATCAGTTCTACACGGCAGTACTCCGGATGACAGCCGGGGTGACGTGAGAAACATCAAGCGAACCGTCAATGGATATCTGGGCCGGTGAAATTGTAACTTCGCCAAGGAGAAGGGCACGAACCGTGAAATAGAATACAGTATGTAATGATGGTGTCTATAAAAATCGAAGCGTGATGAACGGTGGCATTCATGGTTAATTTTCATGCAAGAGAGGAAAGCCCCACCAATACCTGCTGTGTAACGCCAAGGTCAAGGAGTAGACAGTGCTCTCGCTTCGCACACCCACGCTGTAGACAATCTATGACTGGTTCGGCATTTCCTTCAGCTGGGCACACCAAGGTGCAGTAAGTTAGTTCGCGCCTGCCGGGGACGGCAAAAGGCAGCGGTCGAGATGGACGAATCGAGCAGAAATTCCCTCGTACTGCCGTCGCCCCATTGCGCACGATCAAGGCCACTTCGTAACCACCGCTGTCGCAGTCCGATTTTCGACACCCCAGCTTCTCCGGTCTTTCGCCCGGCGGACTACCGTAATACTAGGTTCGATGCGTTCTAGATCACTTCCACAGTCGACCTCAATATAAAGTTCATCCGCCGCGGCGTCGTCGGATGAATCGTCGACTTGGCTCGTACGTGCCCAATAGGCCCCAGCTAGGGGAGTGTCGTCCGGACTAGGCTGCACCCATTCTGACGCACAGTCTCGTGGATCAACTTGAGGCTTACCCCGGTCCCTGGTGCGCTGCTTCATCGTCTGTGACCAGTGTCATGACCACTTCGACTTTCTGTTTCATTTCATCCAATTCCTTCCGACCAACCGCCTGCCTGGAAGTGCTGGCGTGCGGCCGCTGTACAGCATAACTCGATGGACTGGAGCCCTGGTCAATGCGGAGAAATTCCTGTTCGTCACCGGTGGGCTCTGGTCGCATGGTGCGGAGGGTCGGTTTTGCCGGCCTCGTAGGAAGTGTACGCCGGCCGACAGTCGAACGCTGAAACTCCGCAACGGGTTCCAATGCGGTCATTCGTCCCTGGAGAGTCTTGTGTCCTTCTAAAAATGTCCTCATTCAAGGTGAACAGGTCGTCTTGGACTTGACCATTATAATACACCACCTCGTGGTTCTCGTACCCCTTTCTCTTGGCCCCTGCATGTTTGGACAAAAGAGCGATCTTTTGGTTCCAAGCGGGGATCATATTGGCAAGATCGTCCAAGCGGGAGCGAGCAGAGATGAGTTCAGCCATGGGCGGAGGATGAGGAGACGACTTCTGGAGCTCGCGAGGACAAATAGAACAGGATGTACGAGGTGAGAGGGTGGCAAGGTATGGCAAATAACTGCTGCCCAGAGGCGCGGAGATCTTACATTAATTAGTCTACACCAGGATCAGCAGGGGACAGATCAGCACACGAGGAGTCACCGTTCGAAAGCATACGAACCTGGAGGCCCGCGTAATTAGTTCCCATTTGAGGTCAATCCCCAAGGAAGGGAAATTTGGTTGGCGAAAGCAATTTGACGATTGAGCACGGTCACAGGGCACCGACCCGGGGCCCTGCGCCGAGGGCATCCCGGACGGACAATCGCACAGCCCTGACCGATGCTAGGAGATTTAGGCATGAAGATCGACGCTGCTGGTGTCATGGCGGCGAGCATGATCTCACCCCGGAGCATGGGTTCTTTCGTACCTTTTTGGAGCCCAGCAATGTCCAAGACAACTGACGCAGGGTGACGGGGTCATCCCATTGGTCCCCTAGATCTTAGCGCGAGTACGGAGTATAATCTACGAACCACCCCTCTGAAATCTCCGGTCTTGTTCCTTTACCTCTTCTTCACCACGGCCTCGGGAATGCCACTGTCTTCGGGGATCAGCCACCCTCTCATACGTTGCACAGGGTGGTGTACAGAATCGTTTGATCTAGGGCGCGGCCTTCTTCAGGTAAAATGATAGCCAGCGCGTGATCTCATGCGTCGTCAATTCCTAGCACTGGTGCAATCCTCCTAGCCGCCACGGGGAAAAGCGTCCTGCGCAAGACCGTCTGATCGCCTGTGACGAATGTGACCGCGCCATCCTTGACCAAGGCAGGGGAGAACGGCAACCATGCATGACAAACATCCAATGCTTCCCCGCCTCGGTGAGTCTTTGCCTCGCACGTGTCATGGATGTGGGAGACACTTAGTGGCTGTGGGCGTCAACACGAGGAAACTGCTCTTCGTTCAGTGGGCCGCGTCGCCACAGATCCTAACGCCTCGGTTTAGGACCTCTCCGGTCGACTCACCGGGCTACACGAAATGATGTCCAAGGCCAGATCATCATCCCCCATGAGACGAATGTAGGGTCTACGAGATCCGCTCCGCACCGGGCGCGCAGTGTAGGGGTGGCCCCGAATTACTCTCGGAAAATCTCATTTTTCGGATATCTAGGCATTAGGTTTCCATCACGCCTCCCGTGGTTCCTGCAAATACCTGGCATGGCACCTACGGACGGCGTAGATTGGCGCGGCGGGACGCCTTCATTGTAGGACGCGTTGATCATGGAGCGGCCTATGAGGTATTCCGGGTTGAGCCTGGGTAGTCGCCGACTGGGCTCGGCTCAAGGAGGGAATTGACGTGAGCGCGTCATTTGCACGTTGCCTCGCGTGCAGAGTTATATCTCTCACGTGACCGTCTTGGTCGCGGCCTAGCGGCGGAGTTCCGTGGTAGAAGTTGACGAACACACTCCTCGATCGCGGCGTGTGATGCGCGAAGTCACCTTGACTGTAAGCAGTAGCACTCTCCGACTCGCGTTTCCTACACACGCAGGGTTGTGGACGCTTAGTGCCTCCGGATCGAAAGCCCCCACAAAACGGGGGTCGGAGATCGAAACCTCGGATGTTTTTATACGACATGTCACCTTGACATCTTTTCCCTCCTCTTTAGAAATTTGCATCTACCGCCTACAACCCACTTTCGACCACATTTCTAGACTGCTATCTGGCTCATCCGTCCTTGCATAATCCGGTACTTCTCCCCACTAGTTCATCCGTCGGATTCGGCGCCAACGGGCAGATTTGTTCCTGCCAGCAAGCTCCCCCAGTCAGCTCCTCCGTTCTAACTTCGCCGCCTCCCCCCCGGAGAAGTCCTTGCATCTTGATTTGATCTGAGGGAACTTTTTCACACCGAACCGCTCGACTCACTCTGCGCGCACAATGGAACAACCCCCAAGTTATCCTTACCCACATCTACCTCTTCCTAGCGCCCGAGAAATGGCAGGCTACCCTCTTCCGAATCCGGCGTACGGACGACTAGTGAGCGTCTCGGGTTCCACGAGATCTCCCGCGGACTCTCGAGATCCGTGCTATCAAACCGTTAGTAATCCCCACGAGGTTCGACACTGTCCTCCCTCCACTGCGGACTACCGACCGTGTCATGCGTATTCTGGGCCAGAGGGTCAGGCCAACGGGACTTCTCAACAAACCCTTCATGTAGTGACAGGTCATGAAATGATGCCTAGCCAGCCACCAACTCAGCCCGGGCTTTATGGCCCACCTTCAGCCGGACCGCCTCCGTCAACTCCTTGTTATTACGTCGAGGTTGATGGGGGTCAACGTCGTAAGCCTGTCAGAGCTGCTCAGGCTTGCGATTCGTGCCGGCAGCGGAAGGCGAAATGTGATGAAGGGCGGCCGGAATGTCAGCATTGCAAGGAGAACGGACTGAAATGCTCTTATCGGGAGATCCCACCGCAAAAATCCGAAAAGCTAGCTCTTGCAATCACAGCTCAGCTAGATGCCATTACCGACTCCGTCAAGCTGCTGACCGACAATTCGAGAGCTCAAGCTCAAAAAATTGATTCGATTCGGAACGCGCTTTCACGACTCCGGCCTGACGCGGTTGCTGTCCCAGAGAGCGGCAGTCCGGAGGATCGGAAGGAAGGCGTGGTACGAACTCCAAAGCGGAACAGCTCAAACCACACGACTCCATTTAGACGAGAGGATAGTTCAGATATGAGAGCCGCCTCCCATGTTGCTGCTCGGTCCGCCAATTCACCCCGCAACGGGGATCCGGAAACCTATGAGCTGTCCTTGCCCGCCAAACACACGACTGCAGCACAGTATCTCCTCCTCTGGCCATCGATTGCCGCCTTAGTTCCGCCTGGTATATCGACCTCATACGTCATGGACGAGGAACGACAAAGAGGCCTCCTGCGGCTCTACGGCTGCGGAGAAGGCGAAGACAAAGGTGACGGGCATGAGGGAGCGCCCAGTCCTTCCGGCAGCTCATCTTCGGATGGACGTCGGCTGGGTGAAGAGAGGACTCCATCTTCCCATGGCGTCTGGGGCGTTGGTCAGCTGCATGCTGCGAGGTGGTCGGATCAGAGCCATCCGGCCCGAGAGCACCCCGGTGGTGTCAGCCCTTACGGAGGTCTGATGCTGGACTCGGATGCCGTAGATCGATATTTCCGGAGTTTCATGGATCACATCCACATACTTCACCCATTTCTCGAACCCAAGGTGCTGCGAAGAATGATTCACACTTTCAAAAGGAATTACAGCTGGGATTACCGTGCGACACAACCAGCATCAGTCGTTGGCGCCAAGAGGAAACGGGAAACCACCGAATCACCAAGCTCGGTGGATGACCAAAATACTCCAGACCATCTGGGAAATCACACTATACCGATAGCGTACAATCCCGGTGTTGGCTTACCACTCATCGAGCATTCCATCACCAACGCAATCGTGTTGCTTGTCATCGCACTGGGCAAGGTCACAGCGCATCGGGATCCGCTACCAGGTCCCGCCGCAACCAGAGCCATGCAGACCGCAACACCTCACAATACCACGTATTCGGATCTGCCGATGCCGATGCCCACGTCCGCTCCAACTTCTCCTTTCAACAATCAAAGGAACTTGAACCGCCACAATCACATGTACGCTTCAAGCCCGACCAATCCTCAGGGGAAGAACATGGATATAATCCCTGGGTTGGCTTACTTTGCGAAGGCCTCAGATATCATTGGAGAACACCCAGGCGGCAGTGAAGTATCACATGTCCAAGCATATCTGCTGGCAGGCCTGTACATGGGACAGCTTGCCCGTATTATACCCAGCTACTTTTACATTCAAAGGGCCTGCATGGCCGCACAGATTCTGATTGAATCGACCCCGTATACCTCAAAGTCCATGAAGCCGGCCCGCCGAAATCTCGTCAATTTTGCATTCTGGTCATGCTTGCAACTGGAGAGCGACATTGCCGCGGAGGTTGAATTACCTCTCAGCGGCATTACTCGATACGAGAGCTCTCAGCACAAGGACATGCCAACATTGCTCACCCTGGACAGAATACCCGAGTGTAATATGGACCATGATATTCTGCGATACTACTCGTACCAAATCCAGCTCCGCTTAACGATGAATAGCATTCACGCGACGCTTTACCACTCTCAGAAAAGTCAGAACACGAGACCCAGCGATACAATGATGTTGGCCTTGGGCGAAAATTTGGAAGATTGGAGAAAGATGTTGAACGAGTGGGATTGGGACGATGGCGACCACGAGAGCCCCAATATCAACATCGCGCGTATGAGAGGGAAGTATTATGGGGCCAAGTACATCATCTGGCGGCCAGCCCTCCAATACGCACTTCTGCAGACGGCGCCGGGGAAGAGAGACCCGATCTCAGAACCGTCTTCTGGAAACGGAGAGAGTTCGGAGTTCACATCACCAGCAATGCGTGATGCGCATATTCCGAATCGCCCGTCCCAGGAGCTGCCGACAATCAGCAGCCAACTCCTGGAAGGGTCTCAGGTTTGCGTCGAGGCTGCAATTCGTAGCACTACGGTATTCGATAAAGTGCCACGACGACTGGTTACCACCAACATTTTCGGCACCGTCCATGCGTAAGTGCTTTTGGAAACTCGCCTCTTCACGAGCGGTTAACTAACAAAGTGTAGGCAATGGGGTAACATGCTTGTGTTGTATGCAACGTACACCTCCAGCCATCCCTCGCTCAGCTCCCTTGTGAATGTCGACACATTAAAGAGACTACATGATCGCACGGTTAGGATTTTGCGGGAAAACGAAATGATCTCGCCGGTACTAGCCAAGGACCTGAAAATCTTGGAGTACGTCCGCAGGAAAGTCTTTCCCCCGACGAGCTCATCATTCACTCCGGCCAGCACTACTTCGAGCCTTTCTAGTCGATGAGTAGACCCGTCTCGCCCTAGAGCCTCGAGGGCGTTTCCCCTCGTCACGCCCAGGTTGTTGGATGGCGAGATGTACTTCCATCAGCGCCGTGGATCACGTGTAGCTGTAGCTACAACCCGATCCGCCCACACAATGATGGAGTTCGGGGAGTTGTCACCACCGCACAGGAGGGCGGGGGGATCCCGCCGCCCACTGAACCGAGATGGTTGTGCCCTAGGCGAAGGGGAGTGTCGTGCACTCGGGGAGGGCCGAACGAGATGAGCTAGCTAAAAAAAAATGATGAACATTTATACTTTATGCGCACATTGGATTAGGTGTTGAGCGCAGGACCACCCAAGCTAGTGGGTCACGTGAAATGGTCGAGTGCGGTAGTAAGCCTGTTTGATGCGCGTCCCCATTGTCTGTCGCAGCGACATTTCGGTAGGGCGCCTGCGACTCAGCCTCCCCCGGCGAGCACAAGTTCTTTCTTCTCTCCATTCGAACGTCTAGGACCTCCCTAGGACGGGCCATCCACGCACCACGGTGAGGTCATGCTATCCTCAGCTATCATACACACCAGGAATGTCAATGCTGGCAAGAAACAAGAAATTAAGCAAATGGCGATAGGCGAAGCCTTAGCCTCCTCGAGAAAGGCATGGCCAACACTCGAGGATTACGTGCGTGGTGGCCGAAACGAGGCGATCCTCCGACGTTCGACTTCCTCTCTTGTCGTCTCCCATAGCTCCATGCATCCTTGGCTCCTCGACCCCTCGGCGTTGGACGAAAAGCTGCAAGGCAGGCAAAAGCACGGGGCGAAACACGGTAGCTCAAAAAAAGATATCGGACGCGACGTTCAATGGAAGAAGTCGTGCTACAGTATCTAGGAAGGCGATCACTGCATCTAAGGTCACGCGACGGTGGCACACGGTCAGTCCAATCTCATCCGAGTTTCCACCAGTGATAACCGTTATCGGTCGACCCACGACAAGATATCGGACCCAGTCTGGGCTCTGGGACCGTGGGACAGTATCGAGCCAAATGTGAGATAAAGTCAAATGGATATCCAACGCCAAAAAGGATGAGAGAGGCCGACGAAGCGACCCATGCACTTTGTTCTCATTGATCGCCCCCTCAGACGAGAGGGAAGGAAATGCAGGTACACCTTAGAGAATCCTGACCTATGAGAGTCGTCGAAGGATCGAACGTTTTTCAAGTCGCAGTATGGGCGAGTGACGCGGCACCTGTCTTGCTGGTGATGGCCTCACATCGCTCCAGCGCAACATTGACCACAGCACCCCTTAAGGTTCGACCCAATTTCACCGACGTCGTCCGCCCTTTGGGCCTCCCAGACGAGCGATCAACCTCCTGTCCCCGACCCTTCGTGCGGAATGAAGGGCGAGACCGAATTTCCTGTATTCTGGTCCCCCGAGTCCAGGGACATTCCAATCATAATCCAGACCGTTCGACCTGGGCGAATTTCGTGGACAACCCACGACCATCGACACAGATAATGCTCGAGGGTCAAATAGAACAGACCGACCCATGGTGCTCTGCTCTGACACGCCGGGCCGCCAGGTCTCACCCGATCTCCTTCCCTCCCCCCTCGACACTTGACCCACGGCGTCGCTCCACCCATGTGCTACTATCTGTCCTACCTGTACCGAGAATGTGGACACGTCATCCTCGGCCAGACACCGCTCCAGGCATCGCCTCCTTGTGCCATCCAAACGTCCAACGCGTCCGGCATCGTCGCTCCGCCCCTGTGTTGCCACAGCGGTCACTTCCCCGCCACCCCAGGTGCCAAGTCCGATGGCTCGAGGTGCCTCCAACGGCTAACCCACCCACTGAAGTCGTATTGGGTCGACGGGCCTTGTCGGTCCTGCGAAAGGAACCGCGACGAACGCATCTCGAGGTTTGTCTTGAGCATGATCACCGAGACGCTGTCACGTGAACCGCTGATGGCGGCGCCGCGCAAACGGCGATCATGCTCAACAAGATCGAGACGTTGCGGCAATGACGCTCAGGGTTTCCATCCAGCGTGGGAAAGTCCACCTCCGTCCGGGCAGGCCGACGCCGATGGGCCAATCTCAACCTTCGACAATGCCTCAGGATCAGCCCCCAATAGACGGCCTCGGTAGCAGGTTCGGTGGTAGTCCACTATCGGCGGCGACCAGCACCAGACGCTCGAGTTCGGTGGGGAGAACGGGGTCAGGCTATCTCGCGCGGATCTAAACTTGAGAGGGGCAATGTCTACATCGTACAGGGCTATCTATCTATTTGAGTATTGTGACTAGCGGGAAGAGAATCGATCTGTGAGGTTCTGGTATCGAAGGCTTTTCGTACAGCACCACAAATCCGCTGGACGAAACCTTCCACCTCCCCAAGCACGCCGCCCAGGGTCAGAGCCGCGTGTGGCAACCGTTTCATGACCACCACCTCGGCTTCGACGCCGTAATCCTCCATCTTGGCCGCGTACCTACGTCCATCACTTTGGAGGATGTCTACCTCGGCGACGACAATCAGAGCGGGCGGTAGCTTCTGAAATTGCTCGGGGGAAGCGAATAAAGGGGACACCTCCCAGTGCAAGGTATCGGCATTTTGGAGGTACAATTCACGATAAAACAGCATCTTCTCCGCCGATAGACCGGGTGCTTTCTCAAACTTCTTCCAGCAGTCATTTGTGGAGGTGGTCGCCGTGTTGTCCGTGATGGGAACGAGGAGGACCTGGAACAGAATCGGCCCCCATTCCTTCATGATCGCCTTATGCACCGCCACCGCAGCAATATTCGCCCCGGCAGATTGACCCCCTACTACCACCTTCGTCAAGTCTAGGTGCAGACCACAATCCTTCTGTGACTTCACCCACAGCAATGTTTCCAACGAATCCTCAATCGCCGCCGGATGAGGATGGGCGGGAGCGAGCCTGATTCGAGTAAAGGAAAGTCAACGGTGCGCGGTGAGGAAACCCCGTCTGAAACGGCGCGAGGTCAACCAGAGAGCGGCCGAGAGTGACCTACCTATATTCTGTCATAATTACTACGGCGTTTGCCTCCATACATAGCCTAGTACACAAAGGGTTTTCGCTGTCCAGATCTCCAAGCATCCAACCCCCGCCGTGGAAGTAGATCACCACGGGCCAGCCCGGTGGTGGCCGATCGCCGAACGGCACAAAGTACCGTATCTGGAGGGCAGAGCCCTGCGACTCCTTCCTTTCGACAGAGACATCTTTACACTTACTAACCGAAATAGGGGCGATATCCCAGTGAATAGGAGAAGGAGGCGGTACGGGCCTCGACGCTGTAGGTGGTCGACGGTGGATCGGTACCTGGTGTCTTATGTGCTCATTGTAGTGTTTCACATACTGGGGGGACAGTTGTGGTACGAGATGGGGATCGAGTGGATAGTCTTCGTCCATTTCTGCATCTGAAAATGAAAGCGTTGGCCCAGAATATGGTGAGAAGAACGTAATACGGGAGTGTCGGTAGCTCAGGTACAGTAGAACGCAGGTCTGTGCTCTTAAACTTCCCTGTCCGTGCCAAGACAGTCAAGTCCCCTCACTGGTTGGGGATCTACAACGGCTCGCCTGTGCGACCTCTTTATGAAGCTCGAAGCCCGCATTGTATCGGCTGGGTTGAAGAGCTTGTTGTGCATCGAACGAACGGATAGGATGCGACGACTTGCTTGATCGATGAGGTCGTTTAAATCAACATCTTCCCCGCGGTCATAAATTGGGATCGATCCTTTTCAAATTGTCCTAATATAGTGTAACTTAGGACATCCGAACTTTCGGGTGCGGTTCCCCCCCTCTTTCCCCCCACCACGCACACGTATAGATCCGTTGGCAATTGAGATTGAAGTCACCGAGGCCGGTGGCCCCCTTACCTAGGTTGGGCATCCATGCCCCCAATCGGCACGTGAATGCCCAGTGTCTACGTATATTGCTTCCCGTAGATCGTGCAAAATGTGCGCTCCTCATCTCCGAGTGCTAGGACCCTCTGGAACAAGTGGGAGCACCTAGTGACCTGACTCGCGACTTGCAATGAGGAAATTGCGCTTCTGAGAACTCTGAAGACGAGCGCAGAGACCGGGATCCCTTGCCTGTCTCAAGTCTCGATCACGAGTTCTGATACGTACACAATCGGCTAGTTGCAGCCACCAGACTTGGAAATTCAGACGATATAATGGAACAACCGAAGCATAAATGAATTTTACTAATTTATATTGTTAGCTACGGCAGTAGGAAGTGTCCTATCTGATCCTCTGAATATGTTTGAAGCAAAAGCTCCAGGGAGATCTAAAGGGTGACAGCATAATTAAAAACTCGACCCGAAAACGTCTTAGCTCTTACTAAGTCTTCGTCAAAGATATGTTAACCACGACTCCAAGACCCCAGTTACTGTATTGTGATTGAATTACATCGCAAATCTTGGAGATACCATAATGACGGTCCCAAAGGTCGATCCGAAGAAGAATTCTAGGCCCTGCTCCCGAGGGATTTTTCGGTCTGTCTTCCTGTTGGCGGTACGCATTCCACCCTACATTCAGCAGCGGGAGGAGGCAGTGATCGAATTGCGAACACTTTTATAAAAGCCGGGGCGCTTCTCGATCTTGCTGACGCTGAGACATGAAGGGGATGCCTACTTGAGATACTACTTGCTTTTACTGCGCAACGTCCCAAAAACCAGGCGAGGCAGAAACGCCACAATGCTGGATTGTTGAGCTGGCTAGAGGCAATATTATAGCGCTCATTGTTGAGGTATAGTTGACCTGGATGAATTATGAGTAGATGGGTTCCTCCGAAGATGTAGTATATGGTCTGGTCGCAAGCATTCAGAAAGGCTTGTACACTGCTGTCACATTGGACGAGCTCGTTGGTCGGTGCTGAATCATGACTGTCGGGATATTGTTGTGGTATGAGGCTCAACCCGACTAACATAAGGTTGACGGAAAGTCTCATGAAATCATTCCGCACGCTTAGAAATGATGGGGATATATGCTCCTACATTAGCGAGGAAGTAGAAGAAGAACAATAACTATATGCTTCCACTGCCGTAATTCACAGGGGGTATAAGTTAGAGATCTAAGGTGGGTGATGGATCAACACATAAAGGGACAGGCTAGGTCCATGTAAAAATGTTGTGCAGCTGTCGACGCTCTCCAGTAGAATAGATTGTTGAGTCCGATAATACTGTACATGCCATGGAAAAGCCACGCATTTTTGACCCCAGGGAGGTATGTGACCGTGTTAGCTTGTGCCACAGTACGCTAGCAATTGTATACGAAATGATACGGTGGTTCTGATGTGATTGCGGTTACGATATGCAAATAATGGACTGGAAGATTGAATTGAAAGCGTCTTGCAATCTTATAACATGTCCGACTGCTCGTGGGCTACACGCCGGGGTTTAATTTTCATCCTCTTCACCCCCTTACACACCTCCTTGAAGATATCGTCAGCCTCTGTCTCAAACCTGGACAGCGCACTGTGATCCGCCTCGCCCGGGATCTGTTCTTCATGCTTCGTTTCGAGTACGGCAGAAAGCGAAACAATTGTGCAGCGGACCTCCAAAAAGTGTACACAGGACTAACTAGGTGCTGCTATAGCCATACTTGTTGTCTGATTTTCAACTTTGGCCAATAGTGAACAGCCCCGAATGCTTGAGTTTGACTTAATCACCGAATCGCTAGTTTACATCAATGGTGAGCACTTTTAATCCATCTAATACGAGGTTTGGCATCGCCGATAATTGGGAGATATTTCAGAATCAACCACTAACGTACATCTTAGGAAAATGGCCTCCACTAACGTCTCAGCTTCTGGTGGGAGAAAGTCGATGGGAGGGCAGTTTCGGGGAACAATTGTACGTATAGTAGGCGAGAAAGTAAAGTGTATCTGGTCGAGTTGAGGAAATGAACGTGTCTTGACGAATCCCAGTGAAAAACAGAAGTCGTTCTAACGTAATCCTCGCCTAGGACTGTGTGGCTGTTTCTGTGGCTGAGGCCGGGTTGGTTACTGGGGAGGGGAAGGAGTAATTAACTGTAGGGAGCAGTGCAAAGTCGAAAAAGGTGACCTCGGAAGAAATTAATGGTCGACGCCTCTAGAGCGAGGCCGGAAAACGAATGACTGCGTGAGAGCACTCGTCTCGCTTTAAATCACTGGGATTCACTTTATTTCCAAAATCTTGATCTTCTGAAGAAGCTGATCGCAGACCACCCGGATACCAGCTGCTGATAAATAGACGAGCATCGCATCACGGCGCTGCAGCAATGCCAGCCTTGGTCGGCACTTGAGCGTCATGGCGTCGCCTGAGGCCTGCCGTCGATGGGAGACCGCACGTGGTCGTTGCATGTGACGATAGGACCATCGTCCGTCCGCGATGCGTGGTTTCCACCCCCCGGCCCTCGGCGCTCGCGTGTCTCTTGAGAGCCATCTCGCGTTTTGGTTTGCCGCAATACTTGCGACAAGATCGCCTTCAGGTCCTCGAACTCCTGACGCTGCATCTCCAGCTGACTATAGATAATCTGGAGCTGCAGGGACATATTGCGCAGTTGCAAATCCTGCATCTCCTCCCGCTCCGTCGGCCCCGGTCTCCTTTTGGCGGCGTTGTGGCCCTCTTCGCTGGGGACGAACGGTGCATGTGACCTGACGTATTCGTACGGCTTGTCTGGCCTCTCCTGCGCCGAGGGCGCCGGCGCGATAGACGCCGGCGGCAGTATCTGTGTTCCCCAAAGCTCGGGCTGATGGGGGAGCTGCTGGCCGTGCGCACCGGAAGAAAACTTCGAGTTCCACGGAGCGGCGGCTGCCATCATCCCTGGATTTGTGTATACTCTAGGTGCCGCGTGGCTCAGAGTGTGCGCTTGTTTTGGGAGCTGGGCCCCGGGTTGCTCATTATACCGTGAGACGGGTTGGAAGCCGCGATCCGTCATTTCTGGAGTGGTTGTATCTCCTGTACACCATGGACGTTTAGTCATGCGTGGAAGGAATGAAGGCCAAGAGGGAATCAAGGGTCACGAGGGGGAGGTTGTTGCACCCGACACCGACCCTGTGCGGCAAAGTCGACTGAATATATAAGCAATTATGGGAACTTGGAAGCTCAGGGACAAAATTTCATGGCCCGACACCTTACCTTCGATTGGCCCCAGGGCGTCGCGGGGACCGAGGGCGCTGAGCCAATGTCTACACAATAACGTCTGGCGCGCAGAAGCGGGTTGGCACAATCTCGATGGTGTCGGGGAAGTCCTCTCCTGGTTACAGTACAAGACGGGGACACCGTACATTGGTTTGAATGTGGAGCGGGTCAGGGCCGAAATGATTCTCGTGGACTGATCGCGGGTGAAGGCGAAGAAGGCCCCCGACGACCGCATGGGAGGATTCTGCCCACTGTCCGCGTCCACCTTTCTCGTAGAAGGTGGACGGAAGCCAAGACGACTGAGACCATGGGCCTACAGGGGCACCCGTTCATATGCGACCAATGGGGCAATCAGACACTGAACCCACCGAACGTTGTGGGACGGTAAGATTTCCCAAGACGGACGGCGCCCAAAGTCTAAAATGCCCCTCAGCATACGCCTTTCCAACAACGACCTCCGAGACTAGACGGCCAATTACTTGGAATCAGGAGTCCAGACGTTTACAATTGAACGCCTAAAGTATTACAAATGCGACGCTAGAGTCAAAGCAGCCAATGATCGGCTTTATTTCGTCCCCAAAATGATCGTCGCACAATAGGTCAAATGTCATAGCGAGAAGCTCTGGGTCGGAGAAAATCCGGCGTTTTTCTGTCCCTTTTGTCTTGTCCCTGTCCTTGTTCGTCTTGTTCTTCGGCTGTTTGGTAGCTGATGGTGGTAATAATTCCAAACATTGATATTGCCGTTTCGAGGATGTCGAAAAGAGCAATGACGCCATCATAAACCTCCGTCTCGCGCGCTGGCTAACTCCGGAACTCAGTAAATAAAATGGCGCTTTTGCCAACCCATCTCGCATGGGCAAATGCTTTTGATAATGGTGGTCTCCCATAGCATCAGCTTCAAGTGGACCAGGAGACGCTTATTGCCCGGGCGTTTATGGTCCTACTTTGTTGAAAGGCTAGATCGATACACCGAGATTTTGAAGTAAATTTAACGACAAAAGATCTGAAAGGGAAGGTCAAGGGAAACTCGAAAAGGTATTTTAGATGGAGTAAGCTTATCACCATGTGGGGTGCATGTCACCGGCTGTAAAAACGCCCTTGCCCGAAATAGTAATAGGTAGGAACGGTGGTGGAAGGGGAACCTGCGTCGAAATGGCTGTCCCCTTCCTCGTGTCGCTGCAGCGACTTCATCACAGAGGCAGAGATGGCAGACCCCCATGACCCTGTGATGATGGCCTTGGCTCAGTCGAGGACTACCTCAAAGGGAACCACATATGCTGCCTTGTCGGAACCGAGTCAGGTACTCTTGTCGACATTGTGGCATCGAAACCATGGAAGGCCATCGAGACAGCAAGCAGCGGCCAATAAACAATACCTCACCCCCTGCGAAGAAAACGACCCTCGTGGAATACCTCCTTCGAGCGAGCGGGACTTCCATCCCGCTCAAACTCCTGTCCCTCCCAGATCCCGGCGACCGGTGTCGAGATAGAACCTCTCGGTGAAAAATGGGCTGTAGAGGCTTCCGTAGCCGTCACCCAGAAATTGCCGCGAAAAGGCTGAGGCCAATGGAGTGGGCCCGAAACAATATCTATGAGAAGGTCGTCCACTGGTTCACCGTGATTGAGAGAGCGCTGCATAGCCCGGCGATCCTGCCAGAAAATGTGTAGAGACAGGGAACATGTTGGCATTCTCAAAAGTTTCCTCGTGGCTAGCCATGAGCCGAGAAAGTATAGAGGAATAGGGATCAATCGCAAGTTAGTGTATTGGACTAGTGTCGTCACGTATTCGAGCCGGCCGCAAATCTTGGTCAACGATGGTTTCAGGCCGCACGAGTCTCTCGAGGTGTTGCGATTCTGTCATGAAATCAACATCGTTCTGTATCAACTGCCGTCTCACAAGCAGCGCGTTCGGGCCTCTGAAGAACGCCTATCGTGAGCTGGTGGAGAACTTGTTCTGTGGAAGGCCTAACACTGTAGGTAAGCAACATTTCACCCACTCTACAAAACAAGCATGTTGAAACATTTCTCTACTCACGCTCGAAGACTCTAGGTGTTCTATGTAGTGTGGTGGACCGTGAATCCGTGCTTCCAGTGACAGGGAAAATAGACTGTAAGAGGGGAACCAAGGGGAAGTGTTAATGTGGTGAGTGTAGGATGACGAGTATAGTGTCCTCTACAAGCCCTTCAGTACCCGCAGAAGATAATGTCCAGACAATGTGCTAGCGATTGTCTCTAAGCAATCCAAATTGTTGTCGAAGTCACAATTTTCGTCGAGCTCAACACATACAATAGAATATCTCCTAGTAGAGCATCGATTGATCTACAGTGCAAATTTGTGATTTAGAAGCAGGTCTTGCAATCAACTAGATTTCTGGAGTATCAGGAACTGTGATTCACTACGGAGTAAGTTCAATGTGAAATCTATATTTCAACCACGATTTAATCTCTAGTTGTTTGAGAGGGAGAGTGGATGTGACACTGTAAAGCATTTCATGCACCCCGTTGAACCCGGTGCGCAGCTTTCCACGCGTCAATCTGCTCCTGCAGGACTCGATTAGGCCGCAAATCTTGCATTGAGAGTGGTTTCTTGGTAAGCGGGCATCTTCCCATGTGCTTGACATGAGTCTCGATGACCCTGCGGTCGAAGGTGTTGCCGTTAGGTGTTATAACAGCTTCATGGATCAAATCGAACGAGATAACCCTATCGACCAAGTGCTCTGGGGGCTCTTCATCGAACTCTTCGTCCTCGTCAATTGTCATCCGCGGCGGGAGGAAAGAGTATTTCGAAGATGTCGCTGCCTGCATTTCAGGGGCCATGGTGAAGACATGTTGATGGACAATATTACCACCGTGGACAATATTGCCACTGCTGATGATGACGCTGCCGTTAGTCATAGTGGGATGGCCCCTGTTGCTTAAGAATATATGTGAGTTGACCCCACTATGACGGGTGCTTTGTATGGCCCCGTTGATGGTCTCGTGGTGATGACTGCCGTTGCTCACTATTTGGCCGGCAGCCACGATTGAATGATTGAGCCAGCCACCACTGACGGTGCCATAAATGGTGCTGTGATTCGCGGACCCATCCACTACTCTGCCACCACTCGCCACCTTTGAATGGTTGAGACTACCACCATCGATCGAGCCGCCTTGGAAGACATGGGAGTGGTTTATGCTGCCACCGCTGACTGAGCCGTATATCTTCGAGTAATGAATGCTGCCACCGGAGATTACCGCCTGTGAGCCAACAAAGAAGATCGTAGTGACTAGATTTTGGGTGTATGAGGTTGAAGGAACTAGATCATCACTAGACGGGGGGCAAGCTTTTATATAACCACCGGGGGTTAGGTTTAACTCTTGGCGGGTCAAGGGGTAACGCTAAGCTTGTGCCAACACATCAACGATTGGAGTCTGTCGCAGGATAGGTATGATCTTGGCGAGCCTTGGGGAAATAACTGTATTAGTAATCCAGCTGTGTGCCTCATATATAACTGCGGGATGGAGTGC